>NW_006408962.1:442842-453337 GCF_000296735.1 Chrysochloris asiatica
ATATATAGAGAGAGAGAGAGCTCTAGTAGCATAGTGGTTATGAATCGGGCTGCGAACTGCAAGGTCAGCAGTCCAAAACTACTAGCTGTTCTACGGGAGAAAGATGAGGCTTTCTACTCCCATAAAGATTTACAGCCTCGGAAACCCTGTACAGGGTCGCTATGAGTCGGAACTGACCTCCACAGCACATAACCACCACCACCAGTTATATATTTAGGCATGTAAGCTGAACAGGCATGGGAAAGAGAATGCGACTATACCCATAAAATAGATAGATAGAGAGAGAGAGATTTAACAGAAGATATTTCTACATATGTGTTTACATGTGTTGCAAATTTGTCCATGCATAAAATACAGAATACAGGGAACAAAGTTGTGACAACTTAGCCATAACCAAACATCTTCAGGGAATAAGTCACTGGAGCTGGGGGCTCAGGACCATAGTCTTGGGAGACATTAAGAGTCAAGTGGCACAGTGTAATTCACAAAGAAAATGTTCTACATCCTACTTTGGTGGAAAGTGACTGGAGTCTTAAAAGCTTCTAAGTGGTGATCTAAGGTACAATTATTGGTCTATCTCGTCCAAAGCAAAGAATAGTGAAGAAAATCAAGGACACATGGAAACAATTAGTCCAAAGGTCTAATGAACTATGTGAACATCATTCTTCAAGACCCTGAGACTAGATGGTGCCTGGGTGCCACTACCAACTGCTTTGAAAGGTATCACATTAGAAGGTCCTGGACAGAATAGGAGAAAATACAACAAAACTCAAGATAATAAAAATGGATTAGACTTACTGGTCAGATAAATATTGGTGGAAACCTGAGACCATGGCCCTTTGTTACCCTTTGAGCTTGAAACTGAACTCATCCGTGTGACTCAATTTTCAGCCAAACAATAGATAGATATATATGGCGGAACAACAACACTAGTGAAATATGCTCACCATAGAATGGTCAACCATTTATCCAAGGTAACATTGGTCCAAGGACAAAATTAAGACGGGATGGGAAAGAAGGAAAAATGGAAACAAGACACAGGGAGAAGTGGGAGAAGTGATGTTACATTAAGGGGATGGCAATTGTTGATATGAAACAAAGTATATGACGTGTTAATCTGCTTTTTAAACCACCACTCAATTCACAACAAAAAGCTTCAACAACAAAAAAAAAAAATGCACCCTTGTAAATAAGGTGAACATAAATATAATGAGCATAAATGATTAGATTAAGTTAAAAAGTTCTGGTATAGCCTAGCCATGCATATACTATACATATCTCATGATATTTCTAGAAGTGAATTTTGGCCTCATTTACCCTTATTGTGCATAGGATTGCTATGAGTCGGTACCGACTTGATGGCACCTAACAACAATAGTCTGAAAATGTTACTTTTAATTATATTTGTATAATAAAGGTTGTTGTTGTTAAGTGTTATGTAGTCTTTTACAACTCATTGGTTGGTTGAAGTCAGTACCATGAAGTCAGTTCATTCACAACTACCCTGTATAGAGCTTCTGAGGCTGTAAATCTTTACAGGAGCAGGGAATATCCTTTTTCTCCCATGGAGTTGCTGGTGAATTCAAAGTACTGACCTTGTGGTTAGCAGCCCACTGTGTAACCCATTACACCACTAAGGCCATCAAAAAAAAAGTGAAGGAAAATCAGAGACACATAGAAACAATTATTCCAAAGAACTAATGGACCACTCAAACCTTAGCATTCATGACCCTGACACCAGAACTAGATGACTAGATGGTATCATCTACCATATCTACTTCTCTGAAAAGGATCATATTATAAGGTCCTAGGTAGAGTTGGAGAAAAATATGTGGAACAAAATTTAAAAACATCAAATAGACCAGTCTTACTGGTTTGATAGGACTGGTGGTGGTGGCTGTGTGCCGTGGAGTTGGTTCCAACTCATAGTGACCCTGTACAGTGTTTCCGAGACGGGAGCAGAGCACCACATCTTTCTCCCGCATAACAACTGGTAGTTTCAAACTGCTGACCTTACAGTTGGCAGCCTGATTTGTAACCACTACACTACCAGAGCTCCCTGGATAGGACTGGTAGAACTCCTTAATCACCCTTCAGGTTTGAAACTGAAATCACTCCCGTAGCTCTATTTTTTGTCATACAACAGACAGGTCGATAAGGGGAACAATGACAGTAGTGAGATACTCTCACACCTTAGAATAATCAACCATTTCAAATTTTAAAGGGTACCATTTACTTAAGGACAAAGTGTATAATGAATAGGAAAGAGGGAGGAATGGAAATGAGAAACACAGGATGGAAGTGGGATGAATGATGTTACATTGTGGAGACTGCAATCACTGACATGAAAAGAATGTGTATAAATTAATGAATGAAAAGTTGATACAAACCTTTCCACAATTCACAATAGAAAGTCTTTTTTTTGTGGAGGATATGTCAATAAGCCGCTTAATATTTTGATATTTTTATTTAATAACGTTTCTATGATTTTGGAATGATACGTTTTTACTTACCCTCATGTGTATGTGAATATATAAGCACATATATACATATATGCATACATACATGCTGGTGGTAGAGAGGTTGTGTGCTGAAGAGGCGGTTCTAACTCATAGCAACTCTGTACAGGGTTTCCAAGGCTGTGAATTTTTATGAGAACAAAAAGCCAAATGTTTCTCACCTGGAGTTGTTGATAGATTTGAACCATTCAGTTGGCAGCCCAACTCATAACCCACTATGCTCTAGGGCTCCTTAACATACATGCAAAACCTATATAAATATTTTATATTATGAATGTTTTCCACTCATCCTGTCACTGCTAAATAGAAAAAGATGTTAATAGACTGATAATGTTATTCTGTGTAACTACACTGAATTGTGTCAATTCCAATGGCAGATGAATCAATGGAATATGGAAATTATTGAACAGCATCATGAATACCACAGACAAGTAAAAGATCACTTAGTAATGGTTGCAGCTCTCCCAGCATGGGCACGGGCACAGGCACTGGACATGGCTGTGGTTTCCCTCATGACTTTGTTTGCTGCCTGACTTCTCTGGTGGGCACAGAGCTGCTGCTTCTGCCATCACTCCCTCTACCTTTCAGCAGTACAAAATGAAGCTGTGGTCATCTCTGGAAGGAAACTTGCTCAGCAGATCAAGCAAGAATTTCACCAGGAGGTGGAACATTGGGTGGCATTGGACAACAAACAGCCATACCTGAGTGTGGTTCTGATAGGAGAGAATCCTCCAAGTCATTCTTATGTCCTCAACAAAACCAGGGCTGCTGCAGATGTGGGAATCATCAGTGAAACAATTTTGAAACTAGCTTCCATTTCTGAGGAAGAACTGTTGAATTTAATCAATAAACTCAACAAAGATGACAATGTAAATGGCCTCCTTGTTCAGCTTCCTCTTCCAGAGCACATCGACAAGAGAAAGGTCTGCAAAGCTGTTACTCCAGACAAGAATGTCGATGGCTTTCATGTAATGAATGTGGGAAGAATGTGTTTGGACCAGTATCCCATGATACCTGTGATTCCATGGGATATGTGGAAAATAATTAAGTGAACAGGAAGTCCAACCCTAAGTTGCTGGATGATCAAAAAATATTGGGATGCCTATTGCAATGTTGCTGCACACAGATAGGGCACATGTCCATCCTGGAGATGATGCCACTGTTACAATATTTCATCGGTACACTCCCAAAAAGCAGTTGAAGAAACATGCAATACTTGCGGATATTGTGGTCCCCGATGCAGGCATTCCCAATCTGTTCATTGCAGATATGATCAAGGAAGGCTCAGCTGTCATTGACGTGGGGATAAATAGAGTTCAAGATCCAATGACTTCTAAATCCAAGTTTGTTAGGAATTTCGATTTTGGAGTCCAGAAGAAACCCAGGAACATCATTCTGGTTCCTGGACGTGTCGGTCCCATGACAGTGGCGATGCTAATGAAGAATATCATCATTGCTGAAACAAAACAAAACAAAACAACAACAACAACAAAAAAAAAAAACTGCTGAGGCCTGAAGAGCAAGAAGTGAAATCTGAAGAGCATGGAGTAGCAACCAAATTAATTGTTGTATTATCTGGTTCATCAGTAGCACACCAAGCCAGTTCAAGAAGTAAAACAGGCCAATAGAATTGCAATATTCTTTATTTATTGTTCAGAAAGGATTTAAAATGATGCTTTATATTTATTGAAAACTGCAATGGGTAAATGTTTGTACACATAATTTTGCAATACCTCACAGGTGAGCACTCCAGTGTCATGCTGAGTCATAGGATCTAGCCATGAGTAGCCATTAACCAAGTGATTAACATGGGGTCATGTCACATTGAGAATGGATGTTGAACTCTGTCAAGTCACTTCAGTTGTTAAAATTTGCCTTTTCTAGGATAGCATTTCCCAAGTGCTACTCCAATAAGCAGTTCAAAACTACCAGCTGTTCCGCGGGAGAAAAATGAGGCTTTCTGCTCCCGTAAAGATTTACATCCTTGAAAACCCTGTACAGAGTCACTATGAGTCAGAACTGACTCCACAGCACACAACAACAACAACAACTCCAATAAGAGTTGATACTTTAGGTTCCACACCTACTGAGTTCAACTAGCCAAAACCAAAGGAAAAATGGTGCTGTAGAAAATTATGGAAAAGATAAAGAAATAGAAATGATAGTTGTTGTTAGGTGCCATCAAGATAGTAAAATTGTTAGGTGCCATCAAGATAATAAAAAATATTATCCTTATTTACTATTGACTCATAACCAGGTTTATCTAAAAAAAAATTGAATTGGGTGGGAAAGAGACATGTTAATAGTACTCCTAAACTGTCATATTACAGATTAGTTATTTGGAAAATGTCTTGGATTGTTATATTTGTTACTAGCTCTTGTTTTATGTATGTTACTATTCAGTGAGGTGTCCCATTTTAGTTTTCCATAACTGAGAGGATTATCATATGTGTTGTCATATTTGGCTTTAAACTGTCTTGTTAAATATTTGTACTACTAAAGGGTATCTATGTGGTTTCTTGTTATATCTTGAAACCTATTTTTGAAAAGCAAAATATATACATTGTTGGGATTGATAATCATTAGGCAGCCTATATAGTATGTAACTTATTTTTCCACCAAAGAATTGTCATTAGTTTCCCGTTTTTCTCTGATGTACCTCTTGGCTTTCCTGAAAGGTTTTTAAGAGTTTACATTAATAATATATAATTTAACCAAACTTTGATTAAAGCTTTTAAATTTTTATTTTATTTTTTTAAACAAAACACTTCTGTCTGGTAAAAAAAAAAAAAAAAGTTGAAACAGTACCTCAACAAAGGGCTGTCAGAAATTCAAGCTGAATTCTAAGAGGACATGAAACAAGGGATATCATTGCTAATGTCAGATAGATCTTGGCTAAAAGCAAAGGATACCTGAAAGATGTTTACTTGTATTCTATTGTGTATACAAAGGTATTCAACTGTGTGGATCATACCAAACTATGGATAACATTGCAAAAAATGGGAAATCCAGATCACTTAACTGTACTCATGAGAAACATGTACATAGACCAAAAGGCAGAATTTGAACAAAGCAAAGGGATACTGAATAGTTTAAAATCAGGAAAAGAGTATGTCAGTGTCGTGCCCTTTCACCATACTTATTCAATCTGTATGTTTAGCAGATTATATGAGAAATTGGATTATTGCATGAAAAAGAATTTGGCATCAAGATAGAAGGAAGAGTCATTAATAACTTGTGGTTTAGAGATGACACAAGAGTGCTTGCTGAAAGTGAAGAGGACTTGAAGTACTTACTGATGAAGACCAAAACCTACAGTCGTCAGTCTCAACGTCAAGAAAACGAAAATCTTCACAAATGGACCAACAAATAATACCATGATAAATAGAGAGAAAAGATTCAAGTTGTTGAAGAGTCATTTTCTTTAGATCCACAATTAACCCTTATGAAAGCAGCAGTCAAGAAACCTAAGGATGTATTGTATTAGGCAAATCTGCTGGGGCAAAAAAAATATCTTTAAAATATGAAAGAATGAAAAGATTACTTTGAGAACTAAGGTACGCCTAACCAAACCATGGTATTTTCATTTGCCTCATATGCATGTTAAAATTGAAAAATGAATAGGGAAGACCACAGAAGAATCAATGCATTTAAATTACGGTGTTGGGGAAGAATATTGAGAGCAATTTGGACTGCCCAAAGAACAAACTGTATAGGAAGAAATATAGTCAGACTGCTCCTTAGAAGCCAGAATGGTAAGATTTCATCTCTCATACTTTGGACATGTTGCCAGGAGAGAACAGTCCCTGGAGAAAGACATCATGCTTAGTAAAGTGAAGGGTTAGTGAAAAAGAAGAATACTCCCAATGAGATGGATTGACACAGTGGCACAACACAAAGGCACCAATAGGCTCAGCCAAAGCCACCATTGTGAGGATGGTGCAAGACCCAGCAGCGCTTCGTTCTGTTGAGCATATGATCTCTATGAGTCAGAACCAACTGGTGGGCACCTGTCAACAACAACTACACTGAACTCCAGAAACTCTCTAAGTAATGATTCAGATGGCAAGATTTTAAAGAAATATAACAAATATTTTAGTGGAGGTAATTCGAATCCAACAGCCACTCCTCGGGAGAAATATTTACAGCCTCAGAAACCCTATACAGAAACTACCACCACCACTCACTGAAAAAGTTAACTCACTTTTGACATACAAAACTTAGAAGAATGTTGAGAATATTTTCAAGAATCTTAAGAAAGAAGAATGACAATACAGTGCTAATATTAGATCATTAAAATTAGGCCAGAATAAATTCTGAAGAAAATATATTTTACCACAGTGGGATTTATTTTATCCACTAGATACAAAACTTTTATATTATTTAAGTTCTTTTTTTTACTTCCTCACAAAAGAAAATGTTCACTTTTTTGTTGTTTGTTGTTTTTGTTTTCTGGGTGTTTTTCCCCCTAAATATCCCTGGATATTGATTATATGGCTGAAATATGTTTCCTTTCCCTGGAGAAATCTTGGTTTTATATTATGTAGGACCATTAATAATTAGCTATGAATTCATGAGACACAGACACATACTTTTTTCACATGCTTCTTATTTTTCTAGTTCCTCTCCCAAGGTATCTAATTACAGAATGTAAAAGCCTGGGAGATCCACCAGCCCATAGGCATAAAATCTCTGGAAATACCAACCAAAGATAAAATAGAAAGACTGCAACATACACTTAATTTAGAGTATGTTTTTCTTATACATGGTACTTGAAGCATTTCTTTCTACTCTCAAAATCTCATTGACATCATCTTCCAAACATCTCCCCTGACGAGACTCTTGGCAATCTTTGCAAAGTCAATTCTACAAAATGGGGTACATTTCTCAGTAGAGGTCCAGGGAATCCACACTTTGAGACCAATGAGGAGAAGAAAGGGCATAGCTGATCTTTGGTGTATGATTTCTACTCAAATGTAGGCCTAAACAACACAGAAAGTCCTTCATGCCCCAATCTTTTTTCTACAAAAATAATTGCAATTTTTTTTTTCTTTTGTATTTTCATGGTATCCTTGATGAAAGATCTGAAAGACAAAATCCAAATAGCTTCAATTCCTGGGCAAAACAGTGGTGGTTTCACTAACTAAGGTAGGTGATAAAGAACCTGTTGTCTAAAATGCTAATGTCCCTAACATTTTTAATATAACTATGTTATATTGATTTCTTTTGAAAATAGTTATTGGTCAGTTATGAATAATAAACTATAGAAGATAATGTTAAACAGAATTAAATGTATCATTTTCCTGGTTCCATTTTAGGGGTGTTGTCTACATATTTCTACAGGGTCCCAAAGAGAAACATAACTGAGGAGAAAGGCTATAAGAAACCACTACCACCCATTAGGAAGTCCAGGTAGTCTGAAGAAGTAGGAAACATGCTTATTTTCTGATGTCTCATAAATACATTTTACAACTAAAAGAATGACAGTTTTTTTTGTGTGCTTTGTTTTAACTTTCATGTGAATAAAAATGGCTAGTTAGCAGCAGCCAAGTCTGGGGAAATAACATATAGTTTTAACCGTAAAATCTGACTCACTCCATAATATCACTAGTACCCAAGAGAAACAAATCCAGGCAGAAAACCATGCCAAACCAAGATAGTAGCTGTCTAGGAGTGCTTCCCAAGGAAGAAATTAATAAATTGAGCATCAATAAATGTACCAATACCAATACCAGAATGATCTCTAAAAAAAAGCTAAGTATTTTCTGCATTAAATGAGGAAAAGAGATGTTTATTTTCCTAAAGTTGTTATGAATTTTCATTCAATTATCATCAGAGACAAGATCACTAAATGTTCTGGAAAATCATCAACATAATGTAGATTAAAATGTGGCTGTTGTTATTAGCTACCGAGAGTCAACCCCCAACTCCTAGTGACCCCATGCAAAACTGAATGAAATACTGCCTGGTCCTATGATCATTTACAAGTCAGACCCTTGTGATCCACAGGATTTTCACTGGCTGCTTTTCAGAAATAAGTCACCAGTCCTTTTCTCCTGGTCTGTCTGACTCTAGAAACTCCACTGAAACCTGTTCAGCATTATAATTACATATAAGCCTCCATTGACAGGCAGGTGATGGCTACACATGAGGTGCATTGGCTAGAAATTGAAGGCAGGTATAAAGAAGGTGAGGATTCCACCACTGAGTCACCAATGCCCTCATAGACTATAGTACCAAACCCATTTCATCTCAAATGCCAAATCGAACTGTCTCTTTACATGCACCATCCAGTTATATTTCCCCCTTCCCAAGGGGTCCATGGAATCTTTGTCTTCTGACTATGTATTTTCAGAATATTGAACTAACAGCAACTGCTTAAAGAAGTTCAAAAGTGCTGGAATTACTGAGCAATTCCATCTTAGAGGGAAAATACATGTATATACGAAAACTTCATCTACTCACCGTAAGACCTTGAGCATTTATTTTCACATAGTTTATGCACCCAGAGTAGTCTCAGTTGATGATATAACTACAGACTAAACAGGACACCAAGAAGTTCTTGGAGATCCACTTGTCATTGTTCCCAAAGTGCTCTTTAAGACTCTCCTGGATACTATTGAGATTCAGTCCCTTTTCCCTGTGCATCCTTGAGGTAGGCTGAGTGGACCTCGGGATTTCACCTATTCATATAATTCCAACTGTCCCAATTTGTGTGAGCCTGGATCTGAACAGTTTCCTTAGATGCAAGACTTTCAACACTATAATTAGAATTGTTGTTGTTGTTGTTATGTGCCGTGGAGTCAGTTCTGACTCATAGCGAGCCTGTACAGGGTTTCCAAGGCTGCAAATCTTTAAGGGAGCAGAAATCCTCATCTTTCTCCCACAGAACAGCTGGTGGTTTCGAAATTCTGACCTTGAGGTTCACAGCCCAATTCGTAACCACTACACTACCAGAGCTCCTGGGCAAACAGGCAAGTTTAGTTATTCTAGTCTCTTATCACATGGGTCTACCACCTCCTCTTTAGGGCATGCTCTTGCTCTCATCTTCCCGTGTCACTTCCACTGACAGGCAGGTGATGGCTGTTCAATTGAGGGCCAACTGAATGACTATTGTCTCCCATAAGGGAAATGATTGAGACTTTCTAACATAGCGTAGTGGTTACGAATCAGGCTGCAAGCCACAAGGTCAGAAGTTCGAAACTACCAGCTGTTCCACAGGAGAAAGATGAGGCTTTCTGCTCCCGTAAAGATTTACAGCCTCGGAAACCCTGTACAGGGTCGCTATGAGTCGGAACTGACTCCACGGCACATAACAACAACAACAACATAAAGATAACTGAATTAAGATTCAATTAGTGGCAGAAATAATTCGATTTATTCATTTCTAAAGAAATAGCAAAGCACATAATGCTAACAAGATAATATATTAGAGATAGAAGAACAATTTTAAATTATTAACAGTTGGCCTCTATTCTAGAAGTTTACAGTTTAATGGGTAAATTAAGAAATGCAAAGAAATATCCATGAAACAATGTATAAAGTGGTAAATTCCTTAGTAAAGAAAAATCCCATCCTATAGACTTTAGAGTGTTAATACTCATTTCTTCTATCTTAGAAAATAGGGACCCATTGGTTTAATATGAATTCAGCAAATATGTTGGCATACTGACAATGTACCAGATATTAGTAGTATGGAGATGAAGTATATGGTCTCTGCCTTCATGAAGCTTACAGTTACATTTGATTTATTTTGAAAATAGAAAGATGCCTTTAATGTTAAAGGCATTAAAAAGCAACCAGTTTACAATCAAGTAAAATGAATGTATACATACATACATCAGATAGTATAAAAGCACAACGAATCACTAATTGATTTAGGGAGGGGTTGTAGTAAGCAATATTTCTTGCAGGAGGGAATCAGTGAACAGTGTTGTGAATTGCAAGTGCAGGTTGCCCAAATCCCTACACCAATA
>NW_006408962.1:453677-459904 GCF_000296735.1 Chrysochloris asiatica
GCCATTGAGTGGGTTCCAACTCATAGCTGTCCTGTCTAGGGTTTCTGACCTTGCAGTCCAGTACTTATCCTATTGTTGTTAAGTGCTGTTGAGTCAGTTCTGACCCATAATGATCCTGTATAGGGTTTCTGAGGAGCAGATGGTGAACTTGAATCAGCAGCCTTGCGATTCAAATGACTTTGCAGTCCAACGCATTGACCCACAGCGCATGTCATTTGGTGAAAGTACAACTGGGAGATAGGTCTAAAGAAGTAGATAAAGATGAGATTGTGAAGAGCCTTATATGTTTTGCAATTTTTTTATATGGCTTTTATTTGGCTTCATGATGATAATATCTTATTGCAGCACAGCTTGCAGACAAAATGAACATCTCTGCATCAGAGTCCTACATGGAGTCAGTGAGTGAATTTATCCTTCTGGGTTTTCCCTGCAGCCAGAAGATTCAGATTGTCTTATTCACAGTTTTCTCCATCATCTACCTCCTGACTCTCATGGGAAATGGAGCTATTATCTGTGCTGTGTGTTGGGATCAGCATCTCCATACCCCTATGTATATTCTGTTGGGTAATTTTGCATTCCTGGAGATCTGGTATGTCAACTCCACAGTCCCAAACACACTAGTTAACTTCCTCTCTGAGACCAAGGCTATATCTTTTACTGGTTGTTTCCTCCAGTTATACTTTTTCTTTTCCATGGGTTCCACTGAGTGCTTTTTTCTCTCTGCAATGGCCTTTGATCGATATCTAGCCATCTGCCATCCTCTCCATTATGCCACAATTATGACTGGACAACATTGCTTCAACCTAGTGATTTCCTGTTGGGTATGTGGCTTTCTTTGGTATCTGGCACCTGTTATTCTCATTTCCCGACTACCTTTCTGTGGCCCTAATGTAATTGACCACTTTGTATGTGACTCAGGCCCCTTGCTGACCCTCTCATGTGCTCCTGCCCCCATCTCCAAGCTTACCAGCTACACCCTCAGCTCCCTAATTATCCTCCTTAGCTTCATATTCATTCTCATCTCTTATGCCCTGGTTCTACTTGCTGTGTTTCGGTTACCCTCAGCATCCAGTCGACAGAAAGCCTTTTCAACCTGTGGGTCCCACCTGGCTGTGGTACTGCTGTTCTATGGTACTATAATGGTGATGCATGTGAACCCTGGATCCAGTCACTCCACTTTGATGCCTAAGATGATGACCTTGTTCTATGCAATGGTGACACCACTCTTCAACCCTCTAATTTATAGTCTTAGGAATAAGGACATGAAAAATGCTCTGAGAAAAGTTCTGGAGAAGTTTAAAATGTCCTTATAAGTCTTTGGTAACAGGCCCAGGAGGAATGTGGAATAAACCAGCTTAGTGTGATATGGGAGTCCTGGTGTGGTGCTGTGAGCTAATGTGACAGACTGCAAAGTCGTTTGAACTGCAAGGTCAGTGGTTCAAGCTCACCAGCTGCTCCTTGGAAACCCTATACAGGGTCTCTATGGGTCAGAATCAACTTGATAGCACTTAACAACAACAACAAGTGTGATATGGGTACAATAACCATCTTTTATTTTCATTAATTTAGACAGTCATTCAATAAATATTCACTGAACATTTGAGGTTGTGGGTTGACTATAGGGAAAACTTTAGTCAACAGAATAGGAGATATGTACATTTTTTAGTAGGGAAGAAGACCCTGTATTCTCATTCCATTTCTAGCTATATTTTTTCTCAGTCTTATTGTGATGTTTTTGAAAACAGATGGAACTTTCAATCATAAGATCTGAATCTGAACTTAATTCTTTCATTTATCAGCTGTTTGGATTTGACATGTCACTTAACTTCAGCTGTAAAATGGGAATGGAAATATCTACACCAAAGAACAATTAGTATGAGGAGTTAATGAGATAATGGGGATAAAGTTCCTAAAACCCTCCCTAATGTGTAGAAAGCATTCAATAAATGTTAATTGATATGAATTTTGATGAATTCTGTGTTCTCGTGTTCCTTGTCAGAATCAAAAGCAATCTCAGATCTGTGAATGTCACCTTTTCATTACCTTTGACAAAGTCCTTTTCAACAGACTTCAATCTTCTGTTGAGATAGAGAGTAGCTATGGTTCCTCCATTTCAACTCAAAATATCACTCCAACTAAAAAAGAAAGAAAAGGGGGGTTGGTTCATATACTATAAACATAGTCTCCAAACTATGTTTTCCAAAAAATACACAAGCATGAATATTTTGGATTTCCATATTCACAATTTAAATATTTGCATTTTCCTAAATGAATACGCTAAGGACATCCTTAGGATTGAAGCTCCAAAAGTTCTTAATTCACACTTCCTCTTTCTTAATTGATCTGCTCCCACTTCCCTATTCTTACTCTCAATGTGATTCATGATCAGATATATAAACTTCTAGTTAGGGCACTAAATGAATAATTTAAGCACTACTCTCTCTTCTATGAAAACAAAATTACTTTGGTGTTGCTACTAGTAAGTTCCATTGAGTGGGTATTGACTCATAGCGACACTGTGTAGGGTTTCTGAGAAGCAGCTAGTGAATTTCAACTACCAACCTTGTGGTTAGCAATCCAGTGCTCATTTTACAGTCTCCAACCAGGATTTTGACTACCAGAGTATAAATCATTTTTCAATAGATGGATAGTAATAATTTGGGTTTAGCACAATCGTCTGCCCACAAACCTCTGTAGTTTACATCAGAGGTAGGTTTGGACATAGATTCTCTAAAACATTCACTTGAATTTAAATCCTGGATCCACTAACTGCAGGACTTCATATGTGTCTCCATTATCCCACATGTAAAGTAGCAATAATATTAGAACTTTTTTCCATAGTGTTGTTCTGAGGATTAAAGAGATCAATCTTCTTAAAAAAGAGTCCGTCAAAATGGGAACACTAAAATCCTTTCATTGTTGTATTTCATGCTTTTGTCCAAAGGAGCATTTATTCTGAGAACAGGCTCTAATCTATTTTGACTTCCACCCAAAATAAAATAACAATAACATTCCCAATTAGTACACTGTACCCAAAGACATGGGCTTTAGAATAAATAATTAACATAACAAAACATTTCAATTCAGATTAGTGAGAGAAATAAAGAGCATAGTTATTAATGTGTACCATCAAGTTCAATTCCAACTCACACCAACCTCACAGGATAAAGTAGAACTGCCCCCAAAGGGTTTCTGAGACTATAAATCTTTTGGGGAGCAGACCATTGATCTTTATGGTTAGCAGTCAAGTGCTTGACTTTGCACCACCAGGGCACTTCTACAGAACTTGTAGAATACCAACAATATAGTTAATCATTCCTGAGGCACAAAGAAGATTAAGTGCATTGGAAACAAGCAGTCTTTCTCAGCAATAGGATAAATGAAAACTAGTGTCACTTACGAGCAAATGCACATGCAAGCATTAAATTTTCTAATACAAAAAGCTAGTGTCTCTAGTAAAAGAACATCGGGCATGGTGAAAATTAATATTTGCATAGTCAAAATAAATAAAAAATCAGCCTAGAAAAAAACAAAAATTGTTATCAGAGCCACTTGTTTCATAAAAAAGAACTGGAATTTAATATCAGATTTCAAGTTTACTATATACATTAGACCTACGGTCATATTTGTATCTCAAATTTTGATGTAAAGGTTTTTCAACTAATTCTCTCACAGTACTTTTTGAATTCCTAATTAACTGCCCACCCCTTCAAGTTGTTGTTGCTATTGTTGAGTGTCATCGAGTCGGTTCCGACCCATAGCGACTCTGTACAGGGTTTCTGAGGCTGTAAATCTTTACAGGAGCCGAAAGCCTCATCTTTCTCCCGTGGAGCGACTAATAGTTTCGAACTGCTGACCTTGTGGTTCGCAGCCCGATTTGTAACCACTATGCTAAATTGTTATAAATCATTGGTTCTCAACCAAGGAGTATAGATCAAAATCAGTAGGGGACCGTATGGCTTTTTTTGTTATTTTTTAAAGTTTTTATTGTGAATTGAGTGATACTTTACGTGGAAGAACTTCGGTTTTACACTCATCATTTCATTGCAATGATTACAATCTCCTCCATGCCTCATAATTCAACAGTAACTGCTTCTATTACCTCTGTTTTTTTTGCGGGTGGGGTGGGGAATGTTCCACAACACACTCAGGAGTATATAACAATTTAAACAGCCAAAGTGCATATTCTGTAAGCCTGCCTCCTGGCCACCAGCACTCAGTCTTTCTGTCGCCGTAAATCTAGAATCTTCAGCTGCCCTCTCTCTCTCTCCATGTCTTCATTTCAGCCTCCATCTTTCATGAAGCTCTGACTTTTGAAACCATGTTACTATGTCAAACACTCACAAAAAAACACAAAGATGGGAAGAAAAAGAATAAAATGGACTATATTACTTACTTGAATCGTATTTCAAATTAGTAACACTACAGTGAAAGATAAGCAACATTAAACCAAGTAAATTTGGAACACTATAGTTAGATAGATGATAGATAGATAGATAGATAGATAGATAGATAGATAGATAGATAGATAGATAGACAGATAGATTGTTGTTGTTGTTGTTGTTAGGTGCCATCGAGTCGGCACATATATATATCATGAGAATCTGAAACGAATGTATGTTCTACTGTTACTGGCTGAAATATTCTATAAATATTGATTAAATCCCTGCTAATTGAAAAAATTTAGTACTATGTTGTTGTAGTTGTTAAGTGCCATTGAGTCGGTTCTGACCCACAGGAACCTTGTATAGGGCTTCCGAGGAGCGGCTGGTTAGCTTGAACTGCCGACCTTGAAGTTCAAAGAGCTTTGCGTTCTGGTATATTAACCCATAGAGCCACACCAGGACCCTGGTAGTGTAGTGGTTATGAATCGGGCTGCTAAGCTCAAGGTCAGCAGTTCGAAACTACCAGCTGTTCCGTGGGAGAAAGATAAGGCTTTCTGTTCCCGTAAAGATTTACAGCCTCGGAAGCCCTGTTCAGGGTCACTATGAGTCAGAACTGACTCCACGGTACTTAACAACAACAACAACAATTGAAAAATATATGTCTCTATCAATCTATCTTCCAAAAAAAAGAGGAAGATAGATAGATAGAGACATATATTTTTCAATTGTTGTTGTTGTTGTTAAGTGCTGTTGAGTCGATTCCAACCCATAGCGACCCTGTATAGAGTTTCCAAGGAGCAGCTGGTGAGCTTGAACCACCGACCTTGCAATTCAAACAGCTTTGCAGTCTGGCTCATTAAGCCACAGCACCACACCAGGACTAATTTTTCAATTATCAGGGATTTAATCAACATTTATAGAATATTTCAGCCAGTAACAGTATAACATAAATGATATATATGCCAATTTAGACCATATCCTGGACCATTGAAAAAAGCTTCAAAAATTTTAAAGAAGTAAAATCATACAAAGATTATTCTCTGACCACATGGAATGGAACACTATATTTTGACTATATACCTTAATGCTAAAGACTACAAATAAAAATTGAACACTGGTTAGTAGGGTTCTTTTTTATGAGGCATGGCTTAATAATTGAAAAAACAAAAACAAAAAACCTCCCCTGTGTTGGAGGATTGCACAAATAAATAAATATATGGTGGATAATGGAGCTAATTTTCTATCAAGGAACAAATTACTAAGATAAATAAGGGAATGACAATGAACCCTGTGGTGTTGCTGCTGCTCTGGATAGGGTTCCACATTCTGGTCATGCTTTTCTCCCTTGATGGTCCTAGGGTCCTGTGATCCTGGACTGTAAGATTAACTATCCTCTTTTTGTTATAAAACTTCTACCTTTACAGTTATGATAGTCACAATTTGTCACAGTAACAATTACTCACTAGTGAATCATAAGAATCTTATCCCCATCTCTTTTCACCAGACCCATCTAGACAAAATGAAAACTATTCAGTGAGGATTCTACCTTCTCCCACACACTCTTAAGTTAACTTCCTCTTGAAAACTTGTAAGCCAGTCACTTCGTGTCTTTATCATCCCCCTCCCCCCCATTTTAGATAGCCATGTCCAAGTTGCTCATTCCTATCAACTCTGTATACAGAGTGGAAGATTGATACTTGATGTGAAAACTCCTTCCCACTCAGTTGGTATTTTGAGCTACTAAATCCATAAGTATTGAGGGACCTCCTTTTCAAATTATATGACTATATGCATGCAAGAAAAATGTTGCTAAAGATAATTCAAAAATGATTGCAACAGCAC
>NW_006408962.1:461064-463494 GCF_000296735.1 Chrysochloris asiatica
ACTGCCAGAAGAATAAACTAGTCTGTGTTGGAAGAAGCCAGAATGATCCTTAGACTTTGTCTCTCATACTTTACTTTGGACATATTATCAGGAGGAAATAGTCCCTGGAGTAGGGCATTGTGTTTGGTAAAGTGGAAAGTCATCAAAAAAGAGAAAGACCTCCCCCAACAAGATGAATTGGCACAGTGGCAGCAGCAATGGGCTCAAGCGTAATTAATGTGAGGACGGCACAGGACCAGGTATTTTTTCCTTCTGTTGTGCACTGGTTTGTTATTGTTGCTGTTGTTGTTAAGTGCCATCTAGCTGGTTCTAACTCATAGTGAACCTGTATATGGTTTCCTAGGAGTGACTGGTATTGCCGACCTTGCAGTTCAAAACAACCTTGTGGTCCAGTGCATTATACTGCTGTGCCAAACCAGGAACAAACTCAATTAGTTGGAACCAACTCAATGGGTCCTAACAACAATATGGCTGAACCTTGTCCCTAGAGATTCCAACTCAGCAGACGTAGCATGCATTTAAATCTTTCAGTTCTGTAACAGAAAGGCTATAGATACTCTCAATATACTGCTGAGAAATACAAATGTTAGTGGATGCCTAAGTGTGACTTACTGAATTTTTGTGGTCAATATTCTAATATGCAGAGTGATAAACCCACATAAAAAGACACCATTTATAGAATATGGCCTACCAGAGCTACCTGCTTAAATGTCTGCACTTCTTAAATGGTATTTAGGCTTTGAGAAAATTGAAGAGCAAAATGTTATGCTTATCCCACCCGATTCGATTTAAGAAATCTGGAAGTCAAAGAATAAAAAAGAAAACATATATAAACAAACTGATATCATTAAAAATCATTTATTCAGCAAATATTTAATGAGAACCAATAAATATATTTTTGTCACCTTAAGTCCTAGTCTGGCACTGTAGGGTAAGTACTAGAGTGATAACTGCACTATTAGAGGTTCAAGTCCACCAGCCACTCATCAGAAACCCTATACAGGGTCTCTAAGAGTTGAAATGGACTCAGTAGCACTTAACAACAATTAACAAAAAGTTGAATAACACTTGTTTTCTGCCTTCAAAGAACTTACACTCTAGGAAGGTGACAAGATGCTGCCATAAGCCTACACAAACCCTCTATAGCTAATATACAGAAAACCAAATGAAACAGGTGCAGATGACAGTGCTGGAGTCCTGAGCTTCAGATCAAGGGATAGAGAAGTAGACTGAATGCTTACCAGACACAGCATGATCTTTGTGAGCAGCTTCAAAGAGATGACAGCATACTGGCATTGCAGAAACATACCAGTGACTCATGGAGACAAACGTGCACTTCTTTTCTTGTTATCCAAACTACCCTGGTGACAAGAGGCATAGCTGGCTCCCACCTGTGTACACCTCCAGCAAAGCTCCCACTCTTGCTGATGTTAGAGCTACACAGAGGTGAGAACTACAGAGGTGAGCACCATAGTCATAAGCTCCGTAAAACAGCTATCCGCATTAACCCCAGCATCTGGATTCAGGTGAGCCCTGCTCCAAATCTGCAGAGGCAGACCTGGCCAGGCCTGAACTAGCTCTAACTAGGAGAAGAAGGTGAACAAATACTTGGGGCAGGGGAAGAAAATGAGACAGGTGATCTGTGCCAACTAGCCAGGCACATCATGACCATTTTGAACTTTCATGGGTGGCTTTGATGGCAACAGGGCAGATGGTGGTGCAGAGGCACACTGCTCATTGGTGGAGACAAAGGTACAAATTTTTTTCTTGTACCCCATTTTACTCTGGTGACCAGAGGCATGACCAGCCCTAACTCATATACACTCTCAGCAAAATTCCTGCTCTCTGGGTAGTCAGAGGTGCATCAAAGTGTTTGAGAAGCTAACAATACCAATCATGGCAGCTGGCATCAGGTGTGGTCTGCTCCAGACATGCAGAGTTGGTTCTTGCCAGCCCTAGAATAATGGGTCATCTCTCTTTTGGCTACCCTCTGAGACAGAAACACCCTGATCCCCTACCTGCTTTGGGTGCCCAGAGCAAACAATACCTAGACCTACAGGAACTTTATCTAGGATTTAGCACCATTGGCTCATATTTTACACAATCATTACGTGATGATATCCTTGGCTGACAGTAGATTCCAGAATTTTCTCCTCTCTAGGTCTGTCACCTACCCTGTTTTTTGTTTTTGTTTTTGTTTTTTTCATTGTTTTTGTTTGCTTGTTTTTTTCTATATCTGGCTACCCTTTTATTTTATCCACTCTATCTCCATTTTCATTTTTTCATATTTTTTCTTGCTTTTCTTTTTCAACCACTGTTGCATTTTCTTCCCCCTGCCCTTTTTTCTTTACTACTCTATGATCTCTTTAGCTTTTACTCATCCATTTTCCTAGTAGTGTTTTATTCTTTTCCTTTTCTATTTTTTTTTCT
>NW_006408962.1:464605-470611 GCF_000296735.1 Chrysochloris asiatica
GACTCCACGGCACATAACAACAACAACAACAACAACATTAAGCTAGAAGAACACTACTGTGGAAAATAGTATGGTGCTTCCTCAGAATATTGGCCATAGAAATACCTTGTTGTTGTTGTTAAGTGTCTTTGAGTTGTTTCCGACTCATAGTGACACTGCATAGGATTTTTGAGGAGATGCTGGTGAATTTGAACCACCAACCTTGCAGTTCAAACTGATCTTTGTGGGCCAGTGCTTATCCTGCAACACCACATCAGGACTCCTTATGACTCAGTAATTCCTCTACTTGGTATATATCCACAAAAAACAAGAGCCAAGACACAAGTAGATACATACACACTAATATTCATCATAGCACTATTCACTATAACAATAAGATGGAGACTGCCTAAATACCCATCAATGGAAGAATGAATAAACATCAGTACATACACATAGTGGAATATCATGCAATGTTGAAGAATAATGATGAATCTGTGAAACACCTCATAACATGAATCTACTTGAGGGATATTATGCTCATGTAATTAGTCAATCACAAAATGACAAATATTTCATAAGACCACTTTTGAAAAAACTCAAGAAAAGTTTTCATGCTAAAAGAAACATTCTTGGATGGCTACCAGGAGTGGGAGGGAAGGGAGAGTAATTCACTGGCTAGAGGGTAGACACACGTTAACTCAACTGATTTACAAGAAGAGGGAGGTTGACAGTATAATGATAAGATAAAAGGAGGTATGCAAGGACTAAAGAGGACAGAGACAAATAGTGTTATGTACACAACCTTGGAAAACAGTGGACTGATACACAGACTGCACAGGTATGGGAAGGAGAGTGGGAGTATATCTACAAATATATAAAGGTGTGAAAGAAAATATTTGTACATGGTTATTTACCTTTGCTACAAACACATCTAAGAATGTGGTGGAGCATACAGCAGGCAGAATGATGAAAACGTCTTAGATATTATCAAGCATCTTAAGACAATGAGTTGCCGGGCCTGGGAGCTCAGGACAATCGTCTCAGGGGAGACCATGGTCAATTGGCATAACATAGTCCACAAAGCAGTGTTCTACATCCTACTTTGGTGAGTAGCAAGCACCTGGAATCGTAAAAGCTCATTAGCAGGCATGTAAGGTGTTAACTATTGGTCTCTCCATGAGCAGAAGAAAGAAGAGTGATGCGAATTGAAAATGCTAGGAATCAGTTGGAGTCCTGGTGTGGTGCTATAGGATAAGAACTGGATTGCTTACAACATGTTCAATAGTTCAAATCCACCAGTCACTCCTTAGAGACCCTATACAGGGTTGCTATAAATCGTCACTCAATGAATCTTAACAACAACAACATGAATCAATTAGTCCAGTGGACTAATGGAACATTTGAAGATTAGTCTCCACGACTCTGAGACCAGAAAAACTGCTCTGAAATGCATCACACTAGAAGGTCCCAGATAGAATGGGAGAAAATGCAGAACAAAACTCAAATTACAAAAGAATACTGGACATACTGGTAAAAAAAAAAAAAAGAGACTGCTCATCAGGGAAAACCCCTTTCTCAGACTGAAAGTTAAGAGGACTCTGTAAGTAGTCTAGTATGCTTTCTGGTGACCACTTGGGTCTACTTGTAAGTGGAAGTGGGAGAAATACAACATTGAAGTCACAGGCTGAGTTTGGACATGTTACACTGGCACTTGTTGACTTGAGATGAGAAAGAGAAGTGAAAGCCTGGCTACTCTGAAATTTAGGGAGTTGTGTGAATTCCTGAGCCTGTTAGCACTGACTTAGTACCTGGCAGATAGGACCCAGAGTGAGGAGGCCAGCTAGTCTGGAGTGCAGGGAGATATCAGTGAACTCAGAAACTTGCAGCTTGTACTCGCATGACTTAGCTTGGATGACTAGGGCTGAGCTTACCAGAACCCGATCAGATGAAGACAAAGATGTTTGCTACTGTGAACAAGTATCAATTTGATGATCTGGACTTTTGCTTATGAACACAGTTGCTCAAAATTCCAACCAGAATGAAAGATTCTTTATATCAAGGAACATGCTTGTCTCCTCAGTGTACTGGGTTGATAAGGACAAGCAATTTGGACATTGGCTATCAGAAATATGGGTGGCTATAAAAGCATGAAGTAGTGGGCTTACAAGTTTTCATGGATGTGCTTAGTTTTAGAAATAGGGGAATAAGACAGAATACTCACTGAGTAGTTTTCCTGTTTCCCAGACTGGTCTGGTGAAAAAGGGTGGGGAATGATGCTGATAGGATTTTAGGGTTCAATTGTGAGTAATTGTTAGCAGCTTGAGAAATGCTGAGCGTGTTCTTACTTTTTGGTTTTCTGATTCCAGATTTTTGCACATTTTATTGTAATATTTGGTTTTATCTTCTTGAGCTGATCTTTGAAGTTTTCTGTTCAGCTCTTGGACCTCTTCATTTCTTCCATTTACTTTAGCATCTCTAGGCTGTACAGCAAGTTTCACTGTCTCTTCTGACATCCATTTTAACCTTTTCCTTCTTTCTTGTCTTCTCAAATAAAAGTTACATTTATCAATGAAAATAAATTTGACCATTTGACCTAGCCTTGATAGCTTGATAATCAGAACTTGACTTGAGGACGATACAAATAAAAACCAAAAATTTTTAGAGTGAATTGCTACAATTTGATGAACTTGACCTATACTCATAGACACAGTAACTCTAAATACCAACAGAGAGGTATCAACACCAAGTATCAATGCTATCCCCTCTGTACACAGGGTAGACAAGGATGGGCAACTTAGACATTGGGTACATAAAATGAGGGGGTGATAAAGGCACAAAATGACTGGCTTACAAGGTTGCAAGAGGGAGTTTAGTTTAAGAGTGTGTAGGGAATGATAGGGTCCCCAATGAATAGTTTTTAACTTGTCTAGATTGATCTTGAGTTATGAATTGATACCTTTCAGTTACAGTGTTGGAGGAGAATACTACAAGTGCCACAGGCTGCCAAAAGAACCAATAGATCTGTTTCAGAAGAAGTGTAGCCAGAGTGCTCCTTAGAGGCCAAGATGGCCAAACTTCGTCTCTCATACTTTGGACATATTGTCAGGAGGGAACAGTCGCTCGAGAAGGATATCATGTTTGGTAAGATGGAGGGTCAGAGAAAAAAAGGAAGACCCCCAGTGAGATGGATTGGCCAGGTAGCAGCATCGATGGATTCAAGTGTGGCAACAGTAGTGAGGTTGGCCCAGGATCGGACATTGTTTCTTTCTGCTGTGCATAAGGTTGCTATGAGTCGGTGATGACTCGATAACACCTAATAACAACAACAAAGATGTGTCTGGTGAAAAGAGATGGGAATAAGATTCTTATGATTCAATAGTGAGTAATTGTTATCATGCCTAATTGCAACTGTCACAATTGTAAATGTAGAAGTTTTGTAACAAAAACAAGGGAGTAGTTGATCTTACTGTCCAGAAACAGAGGACCCTAGGACCATCCAGGGAGAATAGCACAAGCAGAATGCAAGACCTTATCCAAAGAAGCAGTGACACCATAGATGGAGACAAAGACAGGGACATGGAGAGAGAGAGCAGCTGAGGACTCTAGATTCCTGGAAAGAGAGGAACTGAGGGCTGGTGGCTAGGAAGCAGACGTGCAGAATGTGCCCGTGGGTGGTTTAAATTATTATATATGCCTGAGTGTTAAAAAAAAAAAAAAAGAGAGAGAGAGAGAGAGCTAAAATGAATAGAGAGAAATATGGTTAATTGATAGTACAGGGAGGGGATTATAATCATTGTTATGAAACAAAGTATATGATTTGTTGAATGTAAAACTGATAATCTGCCCTGTAAACTTTCACTCAATTCACACACACACACACACACAAAAAAAGCTTTAAAAAAAAAAAATACATGGGAAAAAAGAATGAAAAGATAATGGAATGTTTCCACAAACTTTTTGAAGTTCCCTCACAGACCTCAAACTGATCTGGCAGTCCAGTGCATTATCCTACAGTGCCACATAAGGACTTAATCTAGTATTTATAAGGATAAGTAAAATGTTACTATAAAATCACAGAAACCTTTATTAATAAAAACATCAAAATGTTGGAAAGAAAAGAAAAGAAATACTAGTCTCATAAATTGGAAAGTCACATTTTCCACTGAAGCATTTCAATCGACATAAATAATAATAATTATTGCTCTCTTCCTTCATATGAAAAGAATTCTAGCATGATAGGGAAACCTGCTAGTGCAACAATTAAAATACTTGTGCTAACCAAAAGTTTGGTTATTCAAACACAGTCAGTGGCTTTGCAGAAGATAGACATGGTGCTCTGTCTCAAAGATTGTTATTGTTGTTAAGGGCATCAAGTGGGTTCCAACTCATAGCTACCATGTATAGGGTTTCCGAAGACCTGTTGGTGAGTCCCAAATGAATATAGCCTAGAAAATAATATGGAGCAGTACTATTCTGACACATTGGGGTATTATGAGTGGGATTTGACTCAGTGATACCAAAAAAGAAAACAGCGTTTCTATAAGGTCATTTTAAAATTCTCCTAACTTTATACATTCTATACCTCAGCATTTCCCTCACCTGGTCTCCACATAACAAACACCACAGTATCCTCCAAACTATCAACAGTAACATTTGAAATGTTTCTCAGTTTCATCTCTGCACTTTTGGTAACGCTCTGCATCTTATACCTCTTCAAACTATGTCTTCTGGATATTTCTTGGAATCCATATTTCAGATGGACAAGGTATTTACAAATAGTGGTGACTCAGAAAATTGTCACCTCTCTTTACTTATTCCTTAGAGATCATATATGATCATTAGCTTTTTAATGATTTCTTGGCTTGGTGCAAAGCTCTTCTAATGCTTTAGAGGCCAAGTCCCAGGTGAGCATGTGATAGGAAAAGTTTTGTCTTAATTTTTTGTTCAGGAATAAAACTCCATTGAGCTGGTGATGGAAGTATGTGGTTTACCAAACAGCTCATTTAAAGATTTGATCCAAATCAAAGCCGTGATTATTTCATTTTCTGAGCATTGCTGATATTCTTCACATCCTCTTTTACTCCATAATTCCTTCATGCTGATTTTATAATGCTCCTGGTTTAGGGCATTTTCAAAAGAGATACATGTTACGGAAAGAAGCAAAAAAGATACTTTAACTTACTTCTAAAACAAACTTCTAAAAGTCTCCCCAGAGAACTCTTGCAGAGAGTTCGTTGCAGGAAGAACTCCTTTGGAAAAAAATGTGGTTTTTTGTCAGAATGTAAGTGCTTGCAACTTTCATTGATTCACGTCATTGAATATTACCAGTCACAAAAATAATTCATGGAATTCTCATCCCTGATATCTTTTCCATAAAAATATGGAATGAAGGATGTCTACTTAATGACTAATGAAGTTATTTTATTTCTATCAACCATCTTAAGAAGCAGAAATTTTTTTTTTAATTTTGCACAAGAATAAAAGAAAATAAATCCTAAACAAAGGGAAACTATCATCAACAAAATAAAGACTCAAACCTAACTTTCATTGTACAAATTTCTTCAAAACTGAAAGATTAAGCAAAAGCTTAGAACCATTGTTATCTACAGAGGATATTGCAACTTTCAACCTTAAAAGTCAATGTTCGTAAGTAATTAATATAGAATTGCATTTGTATGATGCTAACAGAAACAGCAGTTTGTTTGTTTGTTTTTTGTTTTTTGTTTTTTGCTTTGAAGGAATTAATGCCAACATACTGTTAAGTGTATCTATTTCCTTTGTATCTTTACATGATAGATTGAATAATATTTTTAATTGAGATGTAAATAGTCGTTATACTTAACACCTCCTTTCTTAAGACTTTTGCATTATAGGATGCTTTTAAGTAAGAAATGAATGTGTTTATTAAGTACTAACTTGGTGCTAATTTTAGACAGAAACTCTCCATAAATCATCCCTGCCTAAAAATAACAAGCTTACACAATGAGTTTAACTTTTTCTAGTACTATTTTGGTGGCATTACAA
>NW_006408962.1:471091-475397 GCF_000296735.1 Chrysochloris asiatica
TGGTATGTCTCTTCTACAGTCCCCAAGATGTTGGTCAACTTTCTCTCAGAGACAAAGACAATCTCATTTGTTGGTTGCATTCTACAATTCTATTTCTTCTTTTCTTTGGGTTCATCAGAATGCTTCCATTTGTGTGCCATGGCTTTTGATAGGTATCTTGCTATCTGTCATCCCTTGCACTACCCTAATATCATGACTGGACCTCTCTGTGTCAAACTAGTTATTGCATGCTGGGTTTGTGGGTTTCTGTGGTTCCTGGTTCCTATTGCTTTCATATCTCAAATGTCCTTCTGTGGCCCAAACATTATTGACCATGTTGTATGTGATCCAGGGCCACTATTTGCATTGGCATGTGCCTCTGCACCAATAATACAAATGTTTTGCTACATTCAAAGCTCATTAGTTATTTTAGGTAGCTTCATATTCATCCTTGGATCCTATACTCTTGTTCTATTAGCTGTGTTGCGTGTCCCATCAGCAACTGGGAGACGTAAAGCCTTCTCAACCTGTGGCTCTCATCTGACTGTAGTATCACTGTTCTTTGGCCCCCTGACTGTCATGTATGTGAACCCAGGACTTGGACACACTGCTACGATGCAAAAAGTCACAACCTTGTTCTATACTATGGTTACCCCGCTTTTCAACCCCATCATTTACAGTCTCCGGAATAAGGAAATGAAGGCAGCCCTGAGGAAAATTCTGGGAAGTTGCAGCATAAACTAAGATTGATGGTATTGCTGTTTGGGTCTTCGAATTGGTTCCAGCTCAAAATGACATTGTATAGAGTTTCCAAGAGCAGCTGGTGGGTTTGAAATGCCAGCCCTGTGGCTACCATTCCAGTGCTTATCCTACAGCACCATAGCAGGGCACTAAACTGAGGCATACTATATAATTTCTCCATGAATAAGTCAGTATAATTTAACAAAAAATAATGTGTATTACGTAGTTTTCCACATCTTCAATTTTAGTGATATTGATTTGAATAATTACTGAATTATACAGCTGTAGTATCATTTACAATCATAATATAGTCAGATTATGTAGGCAAATTGAACTTCTTGCTTCCACTTTGGCATTTCAACTACATATTAACTAAAGAATGGACACATTATGTGTTGTTTTAGATGCTTTCCATATGACTCATCTGTGACAAAAATCCCTATGTTGCATTTTACAATTTAAATTTGTATTGCAAGGATCAATAAAATTATAACTCTTATTTTGCTTGTTTTGTTGGTTGGTTTAAAATTTAAGACTTTTTGTCTGGTAGTTCTTACATTTACTCTATTTTCTGATTGTTTTTCTTAACATTTGACTCTATTACTTGGCTGATTTACATTGGTCATTTCTCATAAACAAAACTTAAAATGCAATTTATCCAACTTTTCTATGGGAAAATAATGTCATAGCCCAATAACATCCACTCACATGTTGTTTCCTTTCCATTTTACCTCATTTTAAGCTCATAGAGATCAGGTTTAATTCCATATGTTATAATACCAGTTAAAACATTCAGAAATGTATTTTACCTAATGTTTTTATGCACTGGTTATCTAATATTTTTTCTAAATGAAGTATCACCACAAACTTGATAGAATAGTTAATTGAGTTTTTGATTAAAGTATATTCTCCTGAATATTGAGGAGGAAAATGGTTCACTTCAGAATAAACTGTTTGAGTTAAATTGTTACTGAACATAATTAGTTACTGATTGTTGTTTGTTGCTGTATATTATTATGGCAACATCAAGGAAAATTATAAGCCAAAAAAAGCATCCAGAATTCAATGACTCTAGTACAACTATTTTATTTTTACTGTGTCTATTTTATGTAATATATTTTTAAACTTATTTTCCTATATGGGAACTCTTTGGAATTATTATTTTTAGAACCCATACTACTGCACTGAACTAATATGGTATGGATTGTAAATTCTCATGTGTTGAGATAAACATGTTCCTAGAAGGAGGGTTTTCCTTTCAAATAGTTTGAAGCTAGCTTGTGAAGCACAATAAGAAAAGGAATTTTCAGAAGGAAGTTAGAAAAAAAAGGGAAATTTCACCATTATAAAATAAGTACCACTTAACAAATTAGTACTTGCCCTTCAAAACTAAGATTAGTAAATAACCCCTATCCTTCACTAATCCTTTTGTTGGACTTTAAATCTGTTTCTGCTTGTTTTCTTTAAATAAAGAAATCTCAATATAATATTCATGTAGATTTTCTACAGTTATATTTTGCAAATCTAAATTAGAATTTATCATTTTATCCAAAAACAGAACTCTCTCAGAAATCTAGTATATAAGAATGCAATATATATGCAACAATTCTCCTTTTAGCATTTTTATCTTACAATAATTTTCTAAGATTA
Organism: Chrysochloris asiatica; assembly: GCF_000296735.1. NCBI lineage: Eukaryota > Metazoa > Chordata > Mammalia > Afrosoricida > Chrysochloridae > Chrysochloris > Chrysochloris asiatica. The sequence continues at coordinate 473,462 of NW_006408962.1, forward strand.
AACCCTGTACAGGGTCCCTATGAGTTGGAACCGACTCCATGTCACATAACAACAACAACAACAACAAGATTGAGATAGCTTCTAAATTTTAAAAGGTGGTGGTGGTGGTGATGTGCCATGGGGTCGGTTCCGACTCATAGCAACCCTGTACAGGGTTTCCGATAGTAACCCTGTACAGGGTCTCCGAGGCTGTTAATCTTTACGGGAGCAGAAAGCCTCATCTTTCTCCCATGAAACAGCTGGTGGTTTCGAACTATTGTCCTTGTGGTTCGCAGCCCAATTCATAACCACTATGCTACCAAAGCTCCTTAAATTTCAAAAGGTAGGATGGTGTTTATGAGTTTTGGCATGGACATCCCAGATAGAAAATTTGTTGTGAAAAGTTTGAAGACCCTTGGTTAATCTTATCAGTATTCTGCCATGTATCTCTCACTTATCATCCACTGAGTATGTTTTCCAGCACCATCCCCTTCCCAGGGTACATTAATTTCCAGGTTCCTAAGATTAGAGAAAGGATCTCTAGTGGTACTGTGGGTTAGATGCTGGGTTGCTAACCAAAAAGTCAAGGGTTCAAACCCACCACATCCTCTGTGTAAGAAAGATGAGGCTGACTGCATCTCTGAAGATTGCATCCTTGGAAACTCTATGGAGCAGATCCACTCTGCTTCAAGGTCATTAGGAGTGGTTTGGCGCTGTAGGATAGGCAATGAAGTGCTAACCAAAAGGTCAGTCACTCCTTGGAAACCCTATACAGGGTTGCTATGAGCCAGAATTGACTTGACAATGCTTAACAACAACTATATAGGGTCACCATGATTCAGAATCAACTCAACGGTGCTGCATGTCGTTTGGGTTTGGCAAATCAGTAAATAACTCAAAAAGAACAGGTAGTCAAGTAAAGCATAATTTCCATCATAAACTCAAAACTTCCCCTCTTGAGTCACTAAATGAGTACAGTTTTGCAGTCCTAGTTGTTTAGTTGTTTCTTCCTATGACCCCATTTCCATAGTGTTAAATTGTTTGACCTAACACTATAATTTATACATGATATTTTAACAAAGTCAAACTGCATCCATGGAAAGGTAGTGGTGGTGGTGGACCATAGAGTCACTTCTATCTCATAGTGACCCTGCATAGAGTTTCAGAGGCTGTAAATCTTTACAGAAGCAGAAAGTCTCATCATTCTCCCACTGAACCACTGATTCGTAACCACTATGTTAAGGAAAGAAACACAGGTAGCGTAGTTGTTATGAATCAGACTGCTAACCTCAGGGTCAGCAGTCCAAAACTACCAGCTGTTCCGCGGAGAAAGATGAGGCTTTCTGCTCCCATAAAGATTTACAGCCTTGGAAACCCTGTACAGGGTTGCTATGATATAATAGGAACGGACTCCATAGTACAATAGCAACAACATGCTAAGGAAAGATAACAAATTAGGAATTATTGTTAGGTGCCCTTGAGTCGGTTCCAACTCATATCGACGTTATGCACAAAAGAATGAAACACTGCCCTGTCCTATGACATTCGCACAATCGTTGTTACACTTTAGACCATAGAGGCTGCCACTATGCCAATCTATCTTGTTGGGGATTTCCTCTTTTTCACTGACTCTCTGCTATGTGTATGGGTGTGGGCTAAGTGCTATCAAGTCAGTTCCAACACATAGCAACCCTGTATAGTGTTCCTAAGGAGTGACTGGTAAGTTGAACTGTTGACCTTTCAGTTCAAACCAACCATGAAGTCTAGTGTTTATTCTACATCACCACTTTACCAAGAATGATGTCCTTCTCCAGGAATTGCTCCATCCTGATAACATGTCCAGAGTGTGACTGACAAGTCTAATCATCCTGTCTTCTGAGGAGTATTCTGGCTGTACTTCTTCCAACACACATTTGTTTGTTACCCTAGCAGACCATGGTCCTTTCAATATATTTCT
>NW_006408962.1:476572-489004 GCF_000296735.1 Chrysochloris asiatica
GTACAGTGACTCTATGTGTTCCTTCCATCTTCTATAGATGCTTTCTTCATCATTCAAAATTTGGTCCAGAAAATGCTTCACTATTGAGTCATGGTTTGAAATTTTTGTCAATTTCTTCAACCTGAGAAATGCTGAGAGTGTACTTCACTTTTCGTTTTCTAACTCCAGTTCTTTGCACATTTCATTATAACACTTTACTTTCTCTTCTCAAGCTACCCTGTGAAAACTTCTGTTCAGCTCTTTTACTTCCTCATTTCTTCCATTCATCTTAGCTTCTCTATACTCAAAAACTGGTTTCAGAATTTCTTCCTTCATTTTGATCTTTTCTTTCTATCCTATTTTTTAAAAATACTTTTTGCATTCTTCCTCTATGGTGTTCTTGATATTATCTGATAACTTTTCTGGTCTTTGGTCATTAGTGTTGAATGCATTAAATCTTCTTTGGATAGTCTCAAAACTCATATGTGATATACTCAAGGTCATATTTTGGCTCTCATTGATGAGTTGTAATTTTCTTCAATGTCAGCCTGATTTTGCTTATGAGAAATTTATGTTTTGTTCTAAAGGCAGTCCCTTAATTAGTTTTGACTGAAGATATTGAGCTTCTCCAATATGTTTTTCGACAGATGTACTCAGTTTGATTTCTGTCTTTTCCATCTGATGAAGTCTCTGTGTATGTTGTTATTGTCATTGTTAGGTGCCATCTAGTTGGTACCAACTCATAGTGACATTATGCACAACAGAACGAAACTCTGCCCAGCCCTGCATCAAACTCACAATTGTCACGCTTGAGCCCATTGATGCTGCCATTTTGCCAATCTACCTCACTGGGGGTCTTCCTCTTTGTCTCTGACCTTCCACCTTACCAAACATGATATCCTTCTCCAGTGATAGGTCCCTCCTGACAATATGTCTAAAGTATGACAGACGAAGTTAAGCCACTCTGGCCTCTAAGGTGCACTCTGGCTGCACTTCTTCCAACATGGATCTGTTGCTTCATTTGACAGCCATGGCACTTTCAATATTCTCCTCCAACACCATAACTCAAAAGTATCAATTCTTCTATGGTCTTCCTTATATACTGTACAGCTTTTGCATGCATATGAGGTTATTGAAAATACCATGGCTTGAGTTAGGCACACCTTAGGCCTCAAGCTGACATCTTTGTTCTTCAACACTTTAAAAAGGTCTTGTGCAGCAGATTTGCCAAATGCAATGCATCATTTGATTTCTTGACTGCTGCTTCCATGAGTGTTGATGGTTGATCCAAAAAGAATGAAGTCCTTGACAACTTCAATCCTTTATCAGTTGATAAGAATGTTGTTTATTGGTCCAGGGGTGAGAAGATTTTATTTCTTTACATTGAGATGTAATCCATACTGAAAGCTGTGATCTTTGATCTTTATCAGTAAGTATTTTAAGTCCATTTGAAGTTCAGTTAGCAAAATTGTATCATCTGCATATCACAGGTTGTTAATTGTTAAAGAGTCTTCTTCCAATCCTAAAGCCACATTTTTCTTCATATAATCCAGCTTCTCAGATTATTTGCTCAGTATACAGGTTGAATAAGTATGGTGAAAGAATACAACCGTCACACACCTTTCTGAATTTTATGCCATTCAGTGTTCCTATGTTCTATTCCAACAGTTGCCTCTTCAATCTGTCCATATACAGATTCCTCATGCTCACAATTAAGTGTCCCGGAATACTCATGCTTTGCAATGTTGTCCATAGCTTGTCATGATCCAAACAATCAAAAGCATTTTCATAGTCAATAAAGCACAGGTAAACATCTTTCTGGTATTCTCTGTTTACAGTCAAGATCCATCAGACATCAGAGAAATTATATCCCTTGTTCCACATCCTCTTCTGAATCCAGCTTGAACCTCTGGAAGTTCTCTGTCAATGTATGCTTGCAGATGTTTCTGCATTACCTTTAGTAAAACTTTACTCACATGGGATATCAAAGATATTGTCTGAGGATTTCTGTATTCTATTTGGTCACCTCTCTTTGGAATGGGCACAAACAGGGATCTCTTTCAATCAGTTGGCCAGATAGTTGTCTTCCAAATTTCTTGGCAGAGATGTGTGAGTGCCCCCAGTGCTGCTTCACTTTTTTGAAAGATTTCAATGTTTACTCCATCAATTCCTGGTGCCTTGTTGTTTGCCAATTCCTTCAATGCACCTTGGACTTCTTCCTTCATTATCATTGGCTTTTGATCATATGCTACGTTTTGAAAAGGTTGAACACCAAACATTTCCTTTTGATACAGTGACTCTGTGTATTCCTTCCATCTTCTTTTAATGCTTTCTGAATCATTCAATAATTTGCTCAGAGAGTCCTTCAATAATAAAATTTGAGGCTTGAATTTTTTCTTCATTCCCCAGCTTGAGCAATGCTGAGCGTGTTTTCCCTTTTGGTTTTCTCACTCCAGATTTTTGCACATTTAATTGTAATATTTGACTTTGTTTTCTCCAGCTGACTTTTGAAATTTTCTGCTCAGCTCTTTTACTTCTTCATTTCTTCCATTTGCTTTAGCATCTCTATGTTGGATAGCAAGTTTCATTGTCTGTTATGAGATCCATTTTAATCTTTTTCTTCTTTCTTATTTTCTTAGTGACTTTTTGCTGTCCTGCTGTCTTATATTCTTGATGTCATCCCACAACCCTTTTGATCTTCAGTTCTTAATGTTTGAAGTATTAAAACCTTTTTTGGATGATCTCTAAATTCAGGCTGGATTCAAACTCTGGTGATCTTTTTTCATTTTCTCCAGCTTCAGTCTGAATTTACATATGAGTAATTGATTGTCTATTCCACAATCAGCCCCTGGCCTTGTTTTGGTTGATGATATGGAGCTTTTCCATTGTCTCTTTGCAAAAATGTATTCAATTTGATTTCTGTATATTCCATCTGGTGAGCTCCTTGTGTATAATCATCTCTTATACTTTCTAAAGAAGATATTTGAAGTGAACAAATCATTAATTTTGAAGAATTATTTCATGCAATCTCGAGCATCATTTCTATCACCAAGGCCAAACTTTCTAGCTATTGATCCTTCCTTTTTTGTTTCCAACACTTGCATTCCAATCACCAATAATGATCAATCCACCTTGATGGCATGTTTGATCAATTTCAGATTGAAGAAGTTGGTAGAATTTTTCTATTTCAGCCTCACTGGTTTTAGTGGTTGGTGCATAAATTTGAATAATAGTGTTAATAACTGATCATTCCTGTTGTTGTTGTTATTGTTAGGTGCCATCCAGTTGGTTCCAATCCATAGCGACCTTATGCACAGCCGAACAAAACACTGCCTGATCCTGGGTCAACCTCACTATTGTTGCCACGCCTGAGTCCATCGATGCTGCCACTTGACAAACCCATCTCTTTGGGGGCCTTCTTCTTTTTCTCTGACCCTCCACCTTACCAAACATGATATCCTTCTCCAGTCACTGGCCCTCTTGACAATATGTCCACAGTATGAGAGACAAAGTTAGACCATCTTGGCCTCTAAGGAACTGTCTGGTTGTACTTCTTTCTTCCAAAACGGATCTATTTGTTCTTTTGGCAGCACATAGCACTTCCAATATTCTCCTACAACATCATAACTCAAAAGCATCAATTCTTCTATGGTCTTCCTTATTCATGTCCAGCCATGAAAATACCATGGCTTGCATCAGCTGCACCTTAGTCCTCAAGCTGACATCTATGCTCTTCAACACTTTAGAAAGGTCTTGTGCAGTAGATTTATTTGCCTAATGCAATATGTCATTTGATCTCTTGACTGAATGCTTCCATGAGTGTTGATAGTTGATCCAAGAAGAATGAAGTCCTCGACAACTTCAATCTTTTCTCTGTTGATAAGAATGTTGTTTATTGGTCCAGTGGTGAGGATTTTTGTTTTCTTGACATTGAGATGTAATCCATACTGAAGGTTGTGCTCTTTGATCTTCATCGGTAAATGGTTTAAGTCCTCTTCACTTTCAGCAAGCAAGGTTGTATCATCTGCATATAGCAGGTTGTTAATGAGTGTTCCTCCAATCCTTGATTTTTTTGTGCAGCTTCGACTTACTTCTTAAGTATCATGTGTTCCTGATCAAATGTTACTGCTTACAATGATTGAACATCAACCTTAAAAAATCTTTGAACAGTGTGGGTCATGACACGCTATGGATAACACTGTGAACTGAAGGTATTTCAGAAAACTTAATTATGGTTGCGAGGAACCTGTACATATAAGAAGAGTTGATCATTAGAACAGAATCAAGGGTTATTGAATGGATTAAAATCAGGAAAAGTATGCACCAGGGTAGTATCTTTCATCATACTTATACAATCTGTATGTTGAATAAATAATCTAAGAAGGTGAACTATATGAAAACTAACTGGACTGGAAGAAAATTCATTACCAATCTGCCATATGCAAATGATATAATCTTGCTTACAGAATGTGAAAAGGACTTAAAATACTGAGAAAGATCAAATGCATCTCAATGTGAAAAAAACAAAATACTCAAAATTGAACCAATAAATAACATTACGATACGTGAAAAAAAATAAGATCAAACTTGTAAAAGACTTCATTTTGCTTAGATGCAAAATCAACACTTGGAACCAGAAGTAAAAATATCAAACATATTGCATTAGGCAAATTTGCTGCAAAAGAATGTTTTTAAGTTTACAAGAGCAAAGATAAGTTTGAGGACTCAAATGCACCTGTCTCAAACCATGTGAAAGTTGGATAATGAATAAGGAGATCAGAGAAGAATCCCTAATCATTTGAATAGTGGTACTGGAGGAGAACACTGAAAGTAACATGGACGATTAGAACAATCAAATCTGTGTTGAAAGAAGACTAGACGAAATTCTCCTTAGAAGAAAAGATGGTGAGACTTCATCTTTTATATTAGAAAATGTTATCAGGAGGGACCAGTACCTGGAAAATAGTATTATTCTTGGTAAAGTAAATCATCAGGGAAAAAGAAGAAGAGCCCGGAGAAGATGAATTGGCACAGTGGTAGCAGGAATGGGCTCATGAATAACAAAAATTATGACAATGGTGAAGGAACTGGCAGTGTTTAATTCATTCTATTTGTAGGGTCACTAAAAGTTGGAACCAACACAACAGCACCTAATGACAACAGCACATCATGTAGGCATTCATTTCAAAGTGAGCTAATGATACCATGTAGAATCTATATGCCTTAAACTAAAAATGGAAGTGACACAAATCAATGAAAATAAATAATTGTTTCATATGAGTTGGAAAGCCTCATGTTCTGCTGAAGTATTTCAATCAATTGACTTAAATAGTAACAATTCTTGCCTCTTCCTTCATATAAAAAGATTTCTGCCATGATAAGGAGCCCTGCTAGTGCAACAATTAAGTACTTGTGGTAAATAAAAGATTCATTGTTCAAACCCATCCATGGGCTTTGAAGAAGAAAGACATGGTGATCTGTGTCCACAGATTGCTGTTAATTGTCATCCATTCAGTTTCAACAGACAGAGATCCTGCATAGGGTTACCAGGGAACAGCTGGTGAGGCCCAAAGTATTATAGCCTAGAAAAATATGTGGAGCAGTACTGCTCTGACACATAGGGTCACTATGAGTGGAAATCGACTCAATGATACCTAACAACAACATCCTTCTTAATGAGGTCATTTTTCAACTCTTCTAATTTTATTATTAATGCCTTGAAATGCTTTTATACTTCAGCATTTCTCTCATCTAAATCACTACATATCACTTCTGTATTCTCCAACCTGTGAGAAACATTATCAATAACAACACATGCTCAAGTAATACAATCTGTACTCATTTTAGCAAAAGACAGGTTTTCTTTATTCAAATTTGCAAAATTGGGTGCCCAACCCAGTAGACACCAATAGACATGCCACATGGCTGGCCCGCAAACAGTTTTATTCCCCTGCCCTAAAAAACCCCTCCTCCAGTTTCCCTTCTATTGCTTATTATGGAGTTCACAATCTCCTCCTAAGTTTGTCTACCAGTACTTACTGAGAACATTCTCACTTAAAATGAGTTTTCCCCTTTCCCCATGAACTTCCCCTATTTCATTGATGGGTATATTCTTATTTTAAAGTTCCTAGCTGGTCAAACTATTTGGTCCCCTCCACTAAGCTCCTTTAGTTATGCTACCCTGCTACCCCCAAGACTTTCTTGAGTCCTGATGATAGACCACACTAACAAGAATTATTTCTCACACGCCCATCAACAGTGACATTTGAAATATTTCTCTATTTCACATCTGAAATTTTGGTAACACCATATCTTAGAGATTCTCAACTATGTCTTCTGGATATTTCTTGGAATCCATATTTCAGATGGACAAGATATGCTCAAAAAGTGGTGACTCATAAAATTGTCACCTCTCTTTACTTATTCCTCAGAGAGCATAGATAATCATTAACTTTTTAATGATGTGTTGGCTTGGTGCAAAACTTTTCTAATGCTTTAGAGGCCAAGCCCCAAGGGACCATTTGATGGGACTAGTTCAGTCTTAATTTTTGTGCAGCAATAAAACTCTCCATTGAGCTGGTGACAGAACAACTACTTGTGGCTTATCTAACAGCTCCTTTAGAGATTTGAGCAAAACCAAAATAATGATTATTTCATTTACTGAACATTGCTGATGTTCCCAATATCCACTTTCATTCCATAATTCCTTAATGCTAATTTTATAATGCTCCTGGTTTAGGACATTTTCAAGAGAGATGAATATTACTGAAAGAAGAAAAATTTTCTTCCACTTACTTCTAAAACAAACTCTTAAATGTCTCCCCAGAGAACTAGAGCGGAGAGTTACCTGTAGGAGGAACTCCTTTTGAAATTTTTGTGGTTTTTTTACCAGAATGTAAGTGCTTGCAACTGTCATTGAGTTACTTCATTGAACCTTACCAATTACAAAAATAATACGTGGAATTCTCATCCCTGATATCTTTTCCATAAAAATATGGAATGAATGACATCTACTTATGACAAAAGAAATTTATTTGACTTTTACACTCAGCTGCAGAAGTGGAAAAATTTTAATTTTGCAGAAGCATATAGGAAAATAAATACTAAATAGAGGTAAAAATAATCAACAAAATAAAGACTCAAACCTCACTTTCATTGTACAAATTTCCTCACAACTAAAAAATTAAGCAAAAACTTAAAACCATTGTTATCTACAGAGGCTATTACAACACTTCAACCTTAAAAGTCAATGTTGGTAAGTAATTAATTTGGAATTGCATTTGTATGATGCTAACAGCACAGCAATTTTTTTTTTTTACTTTAAAGAAATTTCTGAGAACTTATTGTTAAGTATATCCATTTCCTTTGCATCTTTATATGTTAGATTAAATAATATCTTTAACTGGCATGTAAATAGTGCTATTATACTGAAGACCTCCTTTCCTGAGTCTATTGCATTATAGGATGGTTTTAAGTAAGAAATTAATACATTTATTAAGTGCAAGCTTTATGCTAATTCTTGCCAGAAATTATAATAAATCATCACTGCCCAAAAATAGCAAGCTTACACAATGAGTTTAACTTGATCTAGTTCTACCTTGGTAGCATTACAATATTCAATGACATAAAGAAATAGGGAAATGTTTGTTTCTGGGCAAACAGCTATCTGCTGTACCCTAAACCCTAAATTCAGAGTATGTGGTCAAAAAAAGGTAGACTACCGTCTTTTTTTAATTGGTTTATTATGCTGTACCCTAAACCCTAAATTCAGAGTATGTGGTCAAAAAAAGGTAGACTACCGTCTTTTTTTAATTGGTTTATTATGTTGATAAATGGCATGTTCCTTGCCTACTTTTGTTTTAAGAATAACTGTATTTTAAACTGATAATCACTGCCATTAATCTGTCTCTTAACTTTGCAGATTACTGACCCAATGGATGTCTCCAACCCAAATTCCAGTCTTGTTTCCGTCACTGAGTTTATCCTCCTTGGTTTCTCTTTGGAGTGGCAGATTCAGGTCCTACTTTTCTCACTCTTCACTACAACATATGTCCTGACCATCACAGGAAATGGGGCCATTGTTTGTGCACTGTTGTGTGACCAGCGACTCCACACGCCTATGTACATGTTCCTGGGGAATTTCTCTTTTCTAGAACTCTGGTATGTCTCTTCTACAGTCCCCAAGTTGTTGGTCAACCTACTCTCAGAGACAAAGACAATCTCCTTTGCTGGTTGCCTTCTCCAATTCTATTTCTTCTTCTCTTTGGGCACAAATGAAGGCTTCCAATTGTGTGCCATGGCTTTTGATAGGTATCTTGCTATCTGTCATCCCTTGCACTACCCTAATATCATGACTGGACGTCTCTGTGCCAAACTAGTTATTGCATGCTGGGTTTTCAGTTTTCTGTGTTTCCTGGTCCCTATTGCTATCATGTTTCAGATGTCCTTCTGTGGCCCAAACATTATTGACCATGTTGTATGTGATCCAGGCCCACTGTTTGCATTGGCATGTCCCTCTGCACCAATACTACAAATGTTTTGCTATATTGAAAGCTCATTAATTATCTTAGGTTGCTTCTTCTTCATCCTTGGATCCTATACTCTTGTTCTATTAGCTGTGTTGCGTGTCCCATCAGCCACTGGGAGACGTAAAGCTTTCTCAACTTGTGGCTCTCATTTGACTGTGGTATCACTCTATTTTGGCCCCCTGACTGTCATGTATGTGACCCCAGGACTTGAACACACTGCTGCGATGCAAAAAGTCACAACCTTGTTCTATACTATGGTTACTCCACTCTTCAACCCCATCATTTACAGTCTCCGGAATAAGGAAATTAAGGCAGCCTTGGGGAAAATTCTGGGGAGTTGTAACATAAAGTAAGATTGGTGGTATTGATGTTATGTGTCTTCGAGTTGGTTCCAACTCATAGTGACCCTGTATAAGGTTTCCAAGAGAGTCTAGTAGATTTGAAATGCTGGACTGTGGTTACATTCCAATGCTTATCCTTCTGCACCATTGCAGAGAACTAAACTAAGACATACTATACAATTAGTCCATGATTAGGTCAGTATACTTTAACAAAAATTTATGTGTTACATAGTTATCTATATATTCCAGTTTAGTGGTATTGATTTGAATAATTACTGGATTATATAGCTATAGTATCACTTACAATAATAATAGGGTAAGATTATATAGGAAAATTGAACCTCTTTGTTCCTCTTTGGCATTTCAACTGTATATTAAATAAATAATATACACATTTGTGTGGTGTTGGGGTTTTTTAGATGCTTTACAGATGACTCATCAGTGATAAAAATCCCTAAATTGTATTTGATAATTTAAATTTGTATTATAATGATCAATAAAATGATAACTGTTATTTTGCCTGTTTTATTGGTTGGTTTCAAATTTAAGAGGACTTTTTTTTGCTGATAGTTCTTACATTTATTCTATTTTCTGATTATTTTTCTTAACATTTGACTCTCTTTCTTGGCTGATTTACATTGGCTGTTTCTCATAAACAAATCTTAAAATGCAATTTATCCAATGTTTCTATGGGAAAATAATATCCTAGCCCAATAACATCCACTCACAAGTTGTTTCCTTTCTATTTTCATCATTTTGAGCTCATAGAGGTCAGGTTTAATTCCAAATGTAATAATACCAGATTAAAAATTCAGAAATATATGGTAACTAATATTTTTATGTACTGGTTACCTAATATTTTTTCTAAATGAGGTATCACCACAAACTTGATGGAACTGTTCATTAAGTTTTTGATTATAGTATAGTCTCCTAAAAAAAAGCTCACTTCAGGATAAATCATTTGCATTAAATTTGTTGCTGAAGCGTAACATAATTAGCTACTGATTGTTGTTTGTTGCTGTACATTATAATGATAACATCAAGGAAAATTATAAAGCAAAAACAGTATCCAGAATTCAATGACTCTAGCACAACTATTTTATTTTTACTGTGTCTGTTTTATTTAATTTATTTTCAAACTTGTTTTCTTGTATGGGAACTTTTTTTCATTATTATTTTTAGGACCTGTACTACTTCATTGAAGTAATATGGTTTGGATTGTAAATTCTTATGTGTTGAGATGAACCTATTCCTAGAAGGAGGGTTTTCCTTTCAAATAGTTTGAAGCTGGCTTGTGAAACATAATAAAAAAAGGAATATTCAGAAGGAAGGTTAGAAAAAGAGAAATTTCACTCATAAAATAAGGACCACTTAACAAATTAGTACTTGCCATTCAAAACTAAGATTAATAAATAGTCCCATATTCTCCATTAATCCTTTTATTGGGCATTAAATCTGTTTCCACTAGTTTTCAATTAAAAAAGGAAGCTCAATATAATATTCATGATGATTTGCCATGGTGATGTTTTGCAAACCTATGTTAGATTTCATCATCTTATCCAAAAACAGAACTCTCCCAGACAATCTTGTATTTAAGAATGCAATATGCATGCAACAATTCTTCTTTAACATTTTTATCTTATAACAATTACTTAAGAATGAGATTATAAATTTCAAAATGTATGAAGTCGTTTATGAGTTTTGGCATGGACATCCCACATAAAAAACTTTCATGTGAAAAGTTTTGAAGAGCCTTTGTTAATCTTATCAGAATTCTGCCATGTATCTCTCACTTACTGTGTGATGAGTATATATTTCTGTCCCATACATTTTCCCAGGTTCATGACTTTCCAAACTCGTGAGATCAGATAAATGAACCCTAGTGGTACTGTGGTTTAGACTCTGGGTTGCTAACCACAAAGTCAGGGGTTCAAACTCCCCATATCTGCTATATAAGAAAGATGAGGCTGACCACTTTTATAAAAATTTACATCCTTGGAAATCAAATATGTTCCTCAGATGAACTCTAAAGCAGATGGGATATATTCAAGGTCATATTTTGACTTTCATAGGCTTGTTTTCATTTTCTTCAGCTTTAGTTTGAATTTGCATATGAGCAATTGATAATCTGTTCCACAATCTGCACCTGGCCTTATTTTGACTGATGATATAGAGCTTTTCCATCATCTCTTTCCACAGAAGTAGTCAATTTGATTTCTGTGTACTTCATCTGACAAGGCCCATGTGTATAGTCATCTGTTAGGATGTCTAAAGAAGGTATTTGAAATGAACGAATCACTGATTTTGCAGAATCCTATCATGTGGTCTTCAGCATCATTTCTATGACTAAAACCAAACTTTCCTACTACTGATCCTTCCTCTTTGCTCCCAACCTTTGCATTCCAATCACTACCGATGAGCAATACAACTTGATTGCATGTTTGATCAATTTAAGATTGAAGAAGTTGGTAGTGTTCTTCTATTTCATCCTCACTGGCTTTAGTGGTTGGTGTGTAAATTTGAATAATAGTGATATTAAATGGTCTTTCCTGTAAGCACATGGATGTTATCCTATTGCAATCAACATTGTAACTCATGACTGATCTGGATATGTTCTTTTTGACAATGAATGTAACACCATTTCTCATCAAGTTGTCATTCCTGGCATAGTAAACCATGTGGTTTTCAGATTCAAAATGGCCAATACGACTGAATTGCAACTCACTAACCCCTAAGATATCAATGTTTATGCATTCCATACCATTTTTGACAAGTTCCAATTTTCTTAGAGTCATACTTTGTACATTCCATGTTTTGATTATTAATGGATGTTTGCAGCTGTTTCTCTTCATTTTGAGCTGTGCCCCATCAGCAAACGAAGGTCCCATAAGCTTTTCTCCCATGGGCTTTACTTACTCCATTCACGACATCACGGTCAACTCTACTTTGAGGAGGCAACTCTTCCCAAGTCCCATTTTGAGTGCCTTCCAACCTGAGGGGTTCATTTTCTGGCACTATATCTGACAGTGTTTCTCTGCTATTCATACAGTTTTCAGTGACTAAACATATGGAAGCAGTTTGTCACTCCTTCTTCCTAGTCTGTCTTTGTCTGGAAGCTCATCTGACACATGTCCACCATGGGTGACCCTGATGATATTTAAAATACCAGTGGCATAGCTTCCAGAATCACAGCAACTCACAAGCCACCACAATATGACAAGCTGACAGACTAGTTGTGGTTGAATTTCTCTATATAGTGTTCCAAAGAGCAACTGGTGAGTCGACTCGCCAACCTTTTGCTTCAAACCAACCATGATATCCAGTGTTTATCCTATATCACCATTTTATCAAGCATGATGTCCTTCTCCTGGGACTGTTCCATCCTGATAACATGATCAAAGAGTGACAAAGTCTCAACATCCTGGCCTCTGAGGAGCATTTTGGCTGTACTTCTTCCAACACACATTTGTTTGTTCTTCTGGCAGACCATGGTCTCTTCATTATATTTCTCTAATATCACAATTCAAATGCATTGATTCTTCTAACATCTGCCTAATTCATTGTCCAAATTTCACATCCATTTG
>NW_006408962.1:494030-512190 GCF_000296735.1 Chrysochloris asiatica
GAGGGGATTGGAACCATGGCAATGAGATGATATACGATGGAATGAATGTAAAACTAAAGTTCTCTCATGTAAACTACCATATAATTCACAATAAAACATTAAAAAAAAAAACAAAAAAACCCACCATAGCTTGGGTCAGACACACCTTAGTTCTCAACCTGACATCTTTGCTCTTGAACACTTTAAAAAGGTCTTATGCAGCAGATTTGCCTTATGCAATACATACTTTGGTTTCTTGATTGCTGTTTCCAATGGTGTTGAGTGTCAATCCAAGAAAATGAAGTTTTTGACAACTACAATCTATTCTACATTTATCATTATGTTATTTACTGGGACAGTGGTGAGGATTTTTGTGCTGAAGGCTATAGTCTTTGATTATCTTCAGTAAGCATTTTTAAGTCCTATACTCTTCTAGAAAACAAGGTTGTATTATCTACATATCACAGGTTGTTTGTCTTCCTCCAGTCCCGATACCATGTTCTTATTTATATAATGAAGCTTCTTGGATCATTTATTCAGCACCAAACTGGATGAGTATGGTGGAAAGTTACAATCCTGGCACACATGTTTCCTGATTTTGAACCATTGGGTAGGCCCTTGTTCTGTTTGTATTACTGCATCTTGGTCATGTACAGGGTCCTCATGAGCACTATTAAGCGTTCTGGAATATCTGTTTTTCACAATGGTATCCATAGTTTGCTATGATTCCCAAAGTCAAATGTCTTTGTACAGCCAATAAAGCACAAGTAAACACCTTTCTGGTATTCTCTTTTTTTAGCCAGGATCCATTTGAGGTCAGCAATAATATCCCTCATTCCCTTTTCTCTTCTGAATCAAGCTGGAAGTTCTTGCAGTTTCACATTAATTATGCAGTTTGCTGCAGCCATTTTTTAATTAACTTCAGCAAAATGTTAATTGCATGTGATATTAATGATATTGTCCTATGATTTCTGCATTCCATTTAGTCACCTGTCCATAATAGGGACAAATATGGATCTCTTTCAATCAGTTGGCTAGATAGCTATCTTCTGAATTCCTTGCATAGATGAGTGACCTCCTTCAAGGCTGCATCAGTTGTTGAAAGATTTCAATATGCATTTGGTCAATTCCTGGAGACTTCTTCTATGCAAATGCCATTAGTGCAGTTTGGATTTTTTTCCTTCAGCACCAACATTTCTTTATCATGTGCTACCACTTTAAATGATTGAACACTGACCATTATTTTTAGTACAGTGACTATGTGTTCCTTCCATCTTCTATAGATGCTTTCTTCATCATTCAAAATTTGGCCCAGAAAATGCCCACTATTGTGAGTCATGGTTTGAAATTTTTGTCAATTTCTTCAACCTGAGAAATGCTGATAGTGTACTTCATTTTTGGTTTTCTAACTCCAGTTCTTTGCATATTTCATTATAACACTTTACTTTCTCTTCTC
This sequence comes from Chrysochloris asiatica, assembly GCF_000296735.1. Taxonomy (NCBI): domain Eukaryota; kingdom Metazoa; phylum Chordata; class Mammalia; order Afrosoricida; family Chrysochloridae; genus Chrysochloris; species Chrysochloris asiatica. The sequence goes on from NW_006408962.1 coordinate 495,466, forward strand.
AAGCTACCCTGTGAAGACTTCTGTTCAGCTCTTTTACTTCCTCATTTCTTCCATTCACCTTAGTTTCTCTATACTCAAAAATTTGTTTCAGAAGTTCTTCCTTCATTTTGATCTTTTCAAAATGTGTTTTTTAAAATACTTTTTGTATTCTTCCTCTATGGTATTCTTGATATTATCTGATAAATTTTCTGGTCTTTGGTCATTAGTGTCAAATGCATTGAATCTAATTCGGAAAGTCTCTAAATTCGTGTGTGGTATATTCAAGTTCACATTTTGGCTCTCATGGATGAGTTGCAATTTTCTTCAATGTCAGCCTGATTTTGCATATGAGAAACTCATGGTGTATTCTAAAGCAGCCCCTTAATTCATTTTGACTGATGATATTGAGCTTCTCCATTATATTTTCCCATAGATGTAGTCTGTTTGATTTCTGTCTTTTCCATCTGATGAAGTCTCTGTGTATGTTGTTATTGTCATTGTTATGTGCCATCTAGTTGGTACTGACTCATAGTGACAATATGCACAACAGAACGAAACTCTGCCCAGTCCTGCATCAAACTCACAATTGTCACGCTTGAGCCCATTGATGCTGCCATTTTGCCAATCCACCTCACTGGGGGTCTTCCTCTTTGTCTCTGACCCACCACCTTACCAAATATGGTACATTTCTCCAGTGATAGGTCCCTCCTGACAATTTGTCCGAAGTATGACAGACGAAGTTTGGCCACTCTGGCCTCTAAGGTGCACTCTGGCTGCACTTCTTCCAACATGGATCTGTTACTTCTTTTGGCAGCCATGTCACTTTCAGTATTCTCCTCCACCATAACTCAAATATGTCAATCATTCTATGGGTCTTCCTTATATATCGTACAGCTTTTGTATGCATATGAGTTTATTGAAAATACCATGGCTTGGGTCAGGCACACCTTAGGCCTCAAACTGACATCTTTGCTCTTCAACACTTTAAAAAAGGGCTTGTGCAGCAGATTTGCCAAATGCAATGCCTCGTTTGATTTCTTGACTGCTGCTTCCATGAGTGTTGATGGTTGAGCCAAGAAGACTGAAGTCCTTGACAACTTCAATCTTTTCCCCATTGATAAGAATGTTGTTTATTGGTCCAGTGGTGAGGATTTTTGTTTTCTTTACATTGAAATGTAATCTATACCAAAGACTTTGATCTTCTTCAGTAAGTATTTTAAGTCCATTTCATGTTCAGTTAGCAAGGTTGTATCATCTGCATATCACAGGTTGTTAATTGTTAAAGCATCTTCCTCCAATCCTAAAGCCACATTTTTCTTCATATAATCCAGCTTCTCAGATTATTTGCTCAGCATACAGGTTGAATAAGTATGGTGAAAGAATACAACCCTGTCACACACCTTTCTGAATTTTATGCCATTCAGTGTACCCATGTTCTATTCCAACAACTGCCTCTTCAATCTGTCCATGTACAGATTCCTCATGTGCACAATTAAGTGTTCCAGAATACTCATGTTTTGCAATGTTGCCCATAGCTTGTCATTATCCACACAATCAAAAGCATTTTCAGTCAATAAAGCACAAGTAAACAGTTTTCTGGTATTCTCTGTTTACAGTCAAGATCCATCAGACATCAGAAATTATATCCCTTGTTCCACATCCTCTTCTGAATCCAGCTTGAACCTCTGGAAGTTCTCTGTCAATGTATGCTTGTAGATGTTTCTGCATTCCTTTAGCAAAACGTTACTCACATTGGATATCAAAGATATTGTCTGAGGATTTCTGTATGCCTTTGGGTCACCTCTCTTTGGAATGGACACAAATATGGATCTCTTCCAATCAGTTGGCCAGATAGTTGTCTTCCAAGTTTCTTGGCATAGATGGGTGAGTGCCTCCAGTGTCGCTTCACTTTCTTGAAAGATTTCAATGTTTACTCCATCAATTCCTGGTGCCTTGTTTTTTGCCAATTCCTTCAATGCACCTTGGACTTCTTCCTTCATTATCATTGGCTCTTGATCACATGCTATGTCTTGAAATGGTTGAGCATCAAACATTTCCTTTTGGTACAGTGACTCTGTGTATTCCTCCATCTTCTTTTAATGTTTCTGAATCATTCAATAATTTGTTCAGAGAGTCCTGCAATAACAAAATTTGAGGCTTGATTTTTTTCTTCAATCCCCAGCTTGAGAAATGCTGAGTGTTATTTCCCTTTTGGTTTTCTGACTCCAAATCTTTGCACATTTAATTGTAATATTTGACTTTGTCTTCTCCAGCTGACTTTTGAAATTTTCTGCTTAGCTCTTTTACCTCTTCATCTCTTCCATTTGCTTTAGCATCTCTCTGTTGGATAACAAGTTTCATTGTCTCTTATGAGATCCATTTTGATCTTTTCCTTCTAGTCTTCTTAATGACTTTTTACTTTCCTGCTGTCTTATATTCTTGATGTCATCCCACAACTATTCTGATCTTCAGTCCTTAGTGTTTAAAGTATCAAAACCCTTTTTCAGATGATCTCTAAATTCAGGCTGGATTCAAGCTCTGGTTGTCTTGTTTTCATTTTCTTCAGCTTTTGCATATGATTAATAGATTGTCTACTCGACATTCAGCCACTAGCCTTGTTCCTGCTGATGATATGGAACTTTTCCATTGTCTCTTTGCACAAGTGTAGTCGATTTGATTTCTGTACATACAATCTGGTGAGGTCCATGTGTATAATCATCTCTTATGTTGTCTAAAGAAGATATTCGAAATGAACAAATCATTGATTTTGAAGAATTCTCTCATAGGACCTCCAGCATCATTTCTATCACCAAGGCCATATTTTCCAGCTATTGATCCTTCCTCTTTGTTTCCTACATTTGCATTCCAATCACCAGTAATGATCAATCCATTGAGTATATGTTTGATCAATTCCAGAGTGACGAAGTTGGTAGAATTATTATATTTCAGCCTCATTGGCTTTAGTGGTTGATACGTAAATTTGAATAATAGTGGCATTAACTGGGCTTCCCTGTAAGCATATGGATATTATCCTATCACAGACAGCGTTGTACCTCATGACTGATCTGGATATGTTCTTTTTGACAATGAATGCAATACCATTCCTCTCCAATTTGTCATTTCCAGCTTAGTAAACCATGTGGTTATCAGATTCAAAATAGCCAATACCAGTCCATTTCAGTTCACGAAGGCCTAAAATATCAATGTTTACACATTCAATTTAATTTTGACAATTTCCATTTTTCCAAGATTGATACTTTTTACATTCCATATTCCTATTATTAATCGTTTACAGCTTTTTCTTTTCATTTTGAGTTGTGTCCCATCAGCACATTTAAGTCCCAAGCACTTCACTCCCATGGACTTTACTCCATTCACATCATCACTGTCAACTCTACTTTGAAGAGACAGCTCTTCCCCAGTGGCATTTTGAGTGACTTCTAACCTGACAGGCTCACTTTCTGGCACAAAATCTGAAAGTGTTTCTCTGCTATTCATAAGGTTTTCAGTGACTAAATATTTGGAAGTGATCCATCTGTCCTTCTTCCTAGTCTGTCTTGGTCTGGAAGCTCATCTGAAACCTGTCAACCATTGGATGTGCTACTGGTATTTAAAATACCCCTGGCATAGCTCCCAGAACCAAGCAACTCACAAGACACCACAGTATGACATATTGACAGATGAATGGTGTAGTCACCTTTTATATTATATTAAAAAGGTATCTGCAATGAGTAAGTCATTGGTCTTGCAAAATTATATCATGTGATCTCCAGCATCATTTCAGTCATGTAGGCCATATTTTCCAAACTAATCATCCTTAATCTTTGTTTCCAGTTTTCGCATTCCATTCACCAGTAATTATCAATTCATCTTTATTGCATGTTGGATCAATTTCAGACTGAAGAAGTTGGTAGAATTCCTCAATTTTATCATCACTGGCTTAAGTGGTTGATGCATAAATTTTAATATTAGTGGTATTAACAGATATTCCTTATAATCATATGGATATTTTCCTCTCACGGACAAAATTGTATATCATGAAAATTTCAGAAATGCTCCTTTTGACAATGAATGCTATGTAATTCCTCTTCAATTTGTCATTTCCGGTATAGAAAAACATATGATTGTCTCATTCAAAAATGACCAATACAAGTCCATTTCAGTTTACTAATGCCTAGGATGAGACCTGGTGTAGTGCTGTAGCTGGACTGCTAACAAACATGATCAGCAGTTCAAACCCACCAGCTGCTCCTTGGAAAACCCTATACAGGGTCGATATAAGTTGGAACAGACTCAACATAACTCAACAAAGACAACAATGCCAAGGATACTGATCTTTATGAGTTCCATTTCATTCATGAAAACTTTTTCAATGGTCTCAATTCATACTTTTTATATTCCATGTTCTGATTATTAATGGATGTTTGCAGTCATTTCTTGTGAGTTGTGTGCAATCAGCAAATGAATCTTCCAGAGGTTATGCTGCAACCATGTCATTAATGTCAACTCTACTTTAAGGAGGCACTTCTTCCCCAGTCGTATTTTGAGTACCTTCCATCCTTTAGGGCTTAGCTTCTGGCCATGTATCTGACAATGTTCTGCTGCTGTTCATTTGGATTTCATCTTCTGGTGCTTTATCTGACAACCTTCCACTGTTATTCATGAGGTTGTCATTGGCTAATCATTCAGAAGTGATCTCCCTCTCCTTTTTCTTAATCTGCATTAGTCTGAAAGCTCAGCAAAAACTTGTGCACCATGGGTAACTCTAATTGTACTTGAAATACTTGTAGTATAGCTTCCAGTATTGCAACAACCCAAGAGGAACCACAGTGTGAAAAATGGCAGAAAGGAGTGTTGTCATAGTTTAGGTTTTCCTAAAAACAAAGTATGAGGCAAGTATTTATTTACAAGTGGTTTAGTGGGTAAAGATTCCAGGAAGAAAGAATAAGGAATGAAGAGGAAATACTGTAATCAACTGGGATTTAATTCCATTAGGATCTCAGAGAATTGTCCATCTGAATGGCAGGAGGCAGGGTAAGTAATCAATCAGTCCAAGGTTGCCCCTCAGGGTGTTGTTGTTATTAAGTGCCATCCAGTCTGTTCCAACTCATAGTGACCCTATGTAAGGTTTCTGAGAGTGGCTGTTGAGTAATAACCACTAACTGTATGGTTCAAACCAATCTTGCAGTCCAGCACATTAACACTCAGTGCCACACTAGGACTCCCCTCAGGAAATTCTTGTTGTTGCTAAGTGCCATTGAAATGGTTTCAACTCATAGCTACCCTGTTTATGTTTCTCTGAAGCCACTGGGGAGTTTGAACAGCCAACCTTGCAGTTCAAACCAAACTTATGGTTGAGTGATTTCCCACAGTGTCACACCAGGAAGTTCATTCTCTCATATTTCAAAGCTGCATTAATTGAGACACCAAGTTAGGAATTCTGCTTCAGATATGTTCCTAAGAAGAAATCAGAATGACACTCCTTTCCCGATTTTAAACTATCATTATTCCCATATCCTATTCATATGTACAGGACATATGTATATATGTTCATATGCCTTTTGGTCTATGTACAGGTTCGTCATGAATACAATTAAGAGTTCTGGAATAACCATTCTTCACAATCACTTGTCATGATCCGAAGTCTAAAGTCTTTGCATAGTCAATAAAGCACACATTGACGTTTTTGTGATTTCTCTGGTTCCAGCCAAGATCCATCTGACATCAACAATGATATCCCACAGTCCACATCCTCTTCTGAATCCAGCTTGAATTTCTGGCAGTTTCCTGTCAATGTACAGCAGTTTTTAAATTATCTTCTGACAAAATTTTACTTGCATTTGATGGTTTCCACATGCCATTAGGTCACCTCTCTTTGGAATAGACACAAACATGGCTTGCATTTGGTTGGCCAGGTAATAGTGTTCCAAATTTCTAGTCATAAATGAGTGAGCACTCCAGTGCTGCATCAGTTTGCTGAAATATTTCTATTTCTATTTTGTCAGTTACAAATGCCTTGGGCTTTTTTTTTGGCCATTTCTATTAGTGCAGCTTTGAGTTACTTTTTAAATATCCTGTGTTCCTGATCATATGTTACTTCTTACAATGATTGAACTTCAACCGTATCTTTCGCATCTCTGGATGCCTTCTCTCTCCTTTAGATGCTTTCTGAATCATGCAATAGCTTTCCCATGTTATTGTTGTAATTGCCATCCAGTCGGTTCTGAGTCATACCAATCTTATATAAAGCTTCCAAGGAACAGGTGGTGGGTTTGAAATTCTTTGTGGGTCACAGACCAGTGCTGAACATTCAATATTGCAAGTCAAGTCTGGAAGTGTTTCTTCAGTACTTTCAGCTTGAGAAATGCTGAGTGTGTTCTTCCCTTTTAGTTTTCTAACTCTAGGTCTCTGTACATTTTGTTATAGTATGTACTCCGTCTTTTAGACCTGCCCTTTGGAATTTTCTGTTCTGCTTTTTTACTTTCCCGTTTCTCCCATTAGCTTTAGCGTTTCTATGCTGTATAGCAAGTTTAAGAGTCTATTCTGATATCTATTTCAGTCTGTTTTATCTGTCTTTTTAATAACTTTTGCTTTCGTGCTGTATAGTGTTCTTGATACCATCTCACAACTCTCTGGTCTTTGGTCATTAGTATCTTATGCATCAACTTTATTCTTGAGATGATTTCTAAATTCAGATGGGACATGTTCATGGTCATATTTTGGCCATGGACTTGTTCTAATTGTCTTCAGCTTCAGAATGAACTTGCATATGAGATATTGATGGTCTGTTCCACAGTCGGCGCCTGGATTTGTTTTGACTGGTGATATGAAACTTTTCCAGCATCTTTTTCCACAGATGTTGTTCCTCAGATGTGAATAATAAAAATGACTTATTCTCAGTGGGTTTAAAAAATTAAAGTTACAGTTTCTAATGACTGATGTAATCAAAAGAAGAGATAACAGAGATCTGAGTAGTGTATGTTTTCCTTAGTCTTTCAGTGTGAGGAATTTGCTTTTAGATGTCACTCAATCTGTGATCCACAGACCAGTGTTCCTAGTCCACAAACACTTGATCTCATCAGTTGTCCTAAATGGTATATGTTACAGCAGTTTTTCAGATTCGAGAGTGTCACAGCAGCTCCTAAACCAGAGAGTTTCACAGCAGCTCCTAAGCCATAGAGCTTAGCCTTTAGGCCAGAGGGTGTCTCCTAGGCCAGAGAGCATAGCTCCTAGGCCAGAGAGTGTAGCAGCACCTAGGCCAGAGAACGTAGCTCCTAGGCCAGAGAGCATCACAGTAACTCTGATCCTGAGAGTGCCACTGCAGCTCTGGATCCGGGGGTGTTGTGGTAGCTCTGGGTCCAAGGGTGTTGCAACAGCTCCTGATCCTTCATCCAAGAAACCGATGCCATTTGGAGAAGTGAAATGGAGTTTCAGACTATTAAGCCAGCTGGCTCAGAGGAGCTGATTTCTCCAAATTCTGAGCCTCCAGTGAAGGGTAACACAGGCTTACATCAGGTCAGACTTGGGGAGGGATCCAGACACAGACCTCTTTGAGGACAGGAGGGAGACTAGGGGGATTGGTCCCACTCGGTGACTTGATTAGCATACTAGCTTGTCTCTTGGATGGGGAAAATTGGTTCAATTCAGTAACCTGATTAGCATTCTAGCTTATCTTTTAGGTGGGGAAGATTGATCCCATTCCATAACCTGTGTAGGATTCTAGCTTGTCTTTTGGGTGGGGAAGACTGGTCCCATTCCATAACCTGATTAGCATGCTAGCTTGTCTCCTGGGTAGGGAAGATGCAGTTAATGTTTTACCTTTCCTGTTCAGTATATACTACAAGACTGTGCAAAAACTTTGAACAGTGTGGATCATGACAAGCTATGGATAACACTGTGAACAGAGGGTATTTCAGAAAACTTAATTATGGTTGTGAGGAACCTGTATATATACCAAGAGTTGATCATTAGAATAGAATCAGGGGTAAACGAATGGATTAAAATCAGGGAAAGTATGCACCAGGGTTATATCTTTTGTCATACTTATTCAATTTGTATGTTGAATAAATAATCTAAGAAGCTGAACTATATGAAAAAGAACTGGACTGGAAGAAAATTCATTACCAATCTGCCATATGCAAATGATATAATCTTCCTTACAAAATGTGAAAAGGACTTAAAATACTGAGGAAGATCAAATGCAACTCAATGTGAAAAATACAAACTACTCAAAATTGAACCAATAAATAACATTATGATAAATGAAAAAAAGATCAAAGTTGTCAAAACTTCATTTTGCATAGATGCAAAATCAACACATGGAAACAGAAGTTAAAAAGCCAAACAACATATTGCATTAGGCAAATCTGCTACACAAGAACATTTTAAAGTTTACAAGAGCAAAAATGAGTTTGAAGACTCAAATGCACCTGTCCCAAGCTGTGTGAAAGTTGGATAATGAATAAGGAGATCAGAGAAGAATCCCTAAACATTTGAATAATGGTACTGGAAAAGAACATTGAAAATAACATGGATGATCAGAACAATCAAATCTGTGTTGGAAGAAGAATAGACGAATTGTTCCTTAGAGGAAAGGATGGTGAGACTTCATCTTTTATATTTAGGAAATGTTATCAGGAGGGACCAGTCCCCAGAGAAGGATATCATGCTTGGTAAAGTGAAGCATCAGGAAAAAAGAAGAAGAGTCCAAACAAAATGAATTGGCACAGTGATAGCAGGAATGGGCTCATGAATAACAAAAATTATGACAATGGTGAAGGAATGGGGAGTGTTTCATTCTATTTATAGGGTCACTGTGAGTTGGAACCAACACAATAGCACCTAACCACAACAACACATCATGTGAGCATTCATTTCTGAGTGAATTAATGACACCATGTAGAATCTATATGCCTTAAACAAAAAATGGAAGTGACATTAGTCAATGAAAATAATATTAGTTGGAAAGCTGCATGTTCTGCTGAAGTATTTCAATCAATTGACTTAAATAGTAACAATTCTTGCCTCTTCCTTCATATAAAAAGATTTCTGCCATGATAAGGAGCCCTGCTAGTGCAACAATTAAGTACTTGTGGTAAATAAAAGATTCATTGTTCAAACCCATCCATGGGCTTTGCAGAAGAAAGACATGGTGATCTGTGTCCACAGATTGCTGTTAATTGTCATCCAGTCAGTTCCAACAGATAGAGATCCTGCATAGGGATGCCAGGGAACAGCTGGTGAGGGCCAAAGTATTATAGCCTAGAAAAATATGTAGAACAGTACTGCTCTGACACATAGGGTCACTATGAGTGGAAATCGACTCAATGATACCTAACAACAACATCCTTCTTATGAGGTCATTTTTCAGTTCTCCTAATTTTATTATCAATGCTTTGAAATGCTTTATACTTCAGCATTTCTCTCACCTAGATCTCTATATATCACCTCTATATCCTCCAACCTATTAGAAGCATTATCAATAACAACACATGCTCAAGTAATACAATCTGTACTCATTTTAGTAAAAGACAGGTTTTCTTTATTCAAATTTGCAAAATTGGGTGTCCAACACAGTAGACACCAACAGACACGCCACATGGCTGGCCCGCGAACAGTTTTATTCCCCTGCCCTAAAAAAAACCCTCCTCCAGTTTCCCTTCTACTGAGTTTTATGGAGTTCACAATCTCCTCCTAAGTTTGTCTACCAGTACTTACTGAGAACATTCTCACTTAAAATGAGTTTTCCCCTTTCCCCATGAACTTCCCCTATTTCATTGATGGGTATATTCTTATTTTAAAGTTCCTAGCTGGTCAAACTAGTTGTTCCCCTCCACTAAGCTCCTTTAGTTATGCTACCCTGCTACCCCCAAGACTTTCTTTAGTCCTGATGATAGACCACACTAACAAGAATTATTTCTCACACGCCCATCAACAGTGACATTTGAAATATTTCTCTATTTCACATCTGAAATTTTGGTAACACTACATCTTAGAGATTCTCAACTATGTCTTCTGGATATTTCTTGGAATCCATATTTCAGATGGACAAGATATGCTCAAAAAGTGGTGACTCAGAAAATTGTCACCTCTCTTTACTTATTCCTCAGGGAGCATAGATAATCATTAACTTTTTAATGATGTGTTGGCTTGGTGCAAAACTTTTCTAATGCTTTAGAGGCCAAGTCCCAAGGGACCATTTGATGGGACTAGTTCAGTCTTAATTTTGGTGCAGCAATAAAACTCTCCATTGAGCTGGTGACAGAACAACTACTTGTGGTTTATCTAACAGCTCCTTTAGAGATTTGATCAAAACCAAAATAATGATTATTTCATTTTCTGAGCATTGCTGATGTTCCCAATATCCACTTTCATTCCATAATTCCTTAATGCTAATTTTATAATGCTCCTGGTTTAGGACAATTTCAAGAGAGATGCATATTACTGAAAGAAGAAAAATTTTCTTCCACTTACTTCTAAAACAAACTTTTAAATATCTCCCAAGAGAACAAGAATGGAGAGTTACTTGCAGGAAGAATTACTTTAGAAAATTTTGTGATTTTTTTACAAGAATGTATGTGCTTGCAACTGTCATTGAGTCACATCATTGAATCTTACTAATCATAAAAATACTTCATGGAATTCTCATCCCTGATATCTTTTCTATAAAAATATGGAATGAATGACATCTACTTATGACAAAAGAAAGTTATTTGACTTTTATCACTCAGCTGCAGAAGTGGAAAAAATTTAATTTTGCAGAAGCATATAGAAAAATAATTCCTAAATAGAGGTAAAAATAATCAACAAAATAAAGACTCAAGCATAACTTTCACTGTACAAATTTCTTCAAAACTAAAAAATTAAGCATAAACTTAAAACCATTGTTATCTACAGAGGCTATTACAACACTTCAACATTAAAAGTCAATATTGGTAAGTAATTAATTCGGAATTGCATTTGTATGATGCTAACAGCACAGCAATTTTTTTTTTTTTTTACTTTAAAAGAATTAATGAGAACTTACTGTTAAGTATATCCATTTCCTTTGCATCTTTATATGTTAGATTAAATATTATCTTTAACTGACATGTAAATAATCATATTATACTAAAGACCTCCTTTCCCAAGTCTAGTGCATTCTTGGATGGTTTTAAGTAAGAAACTAATACATATATTAAGTGCAAGCTTTATGTTAATTCTTGCCAGATATTTAATAGATCATCACTGCCCAAAAATAGCAAGCTTACACAATGAGTTTAACTTTATCTGGTTCTATCTTGGCAGCATTACAATATTCAATGACATAAAGAAATAGGGAAAGTTTTTTCTGGGGAAACAGCTATTTGCTGTACCCTAAATTCAGAGTATGTGGTTAAAAAAAGGTAGACTATCTTCTCTTTTTAATTGGTTTATTATGTTGGCAAATGACATGTTCCTTGCCTCCTTTAGTTTTAAGAATAACTGTATTTTAAACTGATAATCACTGACAATAATGTGTCTCTTAACTTTGCAGATTACTGACCCAATGGATGTCTCCAACCCAAATTCCAGTTTTGCTTCTTTCACTGAGTTTATCCTCCTAGGTTTCTCTTTTGAGTGGAAGATTCAGGTTCTACTTTTCTCACTCTTCACTACAACATATGTCCTGACCATCACAGGAAATGGGGCCATTGTTTGTGCATTATGGTGTGACCAGCGACTCCACACCCCTATGTACATGTTCCTGGGGAATTTCTCCTTTCTGGAGATCTGGTATGTCTCTTCTACAGTCCCCAAAATGTTGGTCAACTTACTCTCAGAGACAAAGACAATCTCCTTTGCTGGTTGCCTTCTCCAATTCTATTTCTTCTTCTCTTTGGGATCAAATGAAGGCTTCCAATTGTGTACCATGGCTTTTGATAGGTATCTTGCTATCTGTCATCCCTTGCACTACCCTAATATCATGACTGGACATCTCTGTGCCAAACTAGTTATTGCATGTTGGATTAGTGGGTTTCTGTGTTTCCTGGTCCCTATTGTTTTCATGTCTCACATGTCCTTCTGTGGCTCAAACATTATTGACCATGTTGTATGTGATCCAGGCCCACTGTTTGCATTGGCATGTGACTCTGAATCAATAATACAAAAGGTTTGCTACATTCAAAGCTCATTAATTATCTTAGGTAGCTTTGTTTTCATTCTTGGATCCTATACTCTTGTTCTATTAGCTGTGTTGCGTGTCCCATCAGCCACTGGAAGACGTAAAGCCTTCTCAACCTGTGGTTCTCATTTAACTGTAGTATCACTGTTCTTTGGCCCCCTGACAGTCATGTATGTGAACCCAGGACTTGGACACACTGCTGCGATGCAAAAAGTCACTACCTTGTTCTATACTATTGTTACTCCACTCTTCAACCCCATCATTTACAGTCTCCGGAATAAGGAAATGAAGGCAGCCCTGAGGAAAATTCTGGGGAGTTGCAGCATAAACTAAGATTGATGAAATTGCTGTTATGTGCCTTCAAGTTTGTTCCTACTCATAGTGTCCCTGTATAAGTATAAGGTTTCCAAGAGAGTCCAATAGATTTGAAATGTTGGCTTGTAGTTACTATTCCAGTGTTAATCCTACAGCACTATAGGAGGGCACTAAACTAAAACATACTATGCAATTTCTCTATGATTAGGTCAGTATAGTTTAACAAAAAATAATGTGTATTACATAGCTATCCATATCTTCCAGTTTAGTGATATTGGTTTTAATAATTACTGGATTATATAGCGATAGTATCATTTATAATCATAATAGGGTCAGATCATAATAGGAAAATTGAACTTTTTTGTTCCTCTTTGGCATTTCAACTGTAAATTAAGTAAAGAATATACACATTTGTGTGTTATTGGGTTTTTTTGGATTCTTTCCAGATGACTCATCTGTGATCAAAATCCCTCAGTTGTATTTGATAATTTAAATTTATATTATAAGGATCAATAAAATGATAACTGTTATTTTGCCTGTTTTGTCGGTTGGTTGTAAATTTAAGATGAATTTTTTTTCTGATAGTTGTTCTTACATTTGACTATTTTCTGATAGTTATTCTTAACATTTGACTCTATTACTTGGCTGATTTACATTGGTCGTTTCTCATAAGCAAATTTAAAATGCAATTTATCCAACGTTTCTATGGGAAAATAATACCCAATAACATCCACTCACAACGTTGTTTCCTTTCCATTTTACATCATTTTAAGCTCGTAGAAGTCAGGTTTAATTCCATACATAATTGTTGTTGTCAGGTGCCATCGAGTTGGAACTGACTCATAGTGACCCCATGCACAGCAGAACAAAACAATGTCCGATCCTGGGCCAACCTCACTACCGCTGCCACACTTGAGTCCATCAATGATGCCACCTGGCTGATCCATCTCGTTAGGGGTCTTCCTCTTTTTCTCTACATACATAATAATACCAGGTAAAACATTCAGAAATGTATGGTGACTAATATTTTTATGTACTGATTACCAAATTTTTTTCTAAATGAGGTATCACCACAAACTTGATGGAACTGTTAATTAAGTTTTTGATTACAGTATATTCTCCTCAAAAAAGGCTTACTTCAGGATGAATCATTTGCATTAAATTTGTTGCTGAAGAGTAACATAATTAGTTACTGATTGTTATTTGTTGCTGTACATTATAATGATAACATCAAGGAAAATTACAAAGCAAAAACAGTATCCAGAATTCAGTGACTCTAGCACAACTATTTTATTTTTACTGTGTCTGTTTTATTTAAGTTATTTTCAAACTTGTTTTCCTGTAGGGGAACTTTTTTTAAATTATTATTTTTAGAGTCTATACTACTTCATTGAACTAATATGGTATGGATTATAAATTCTCATGTGTTGAGATAAACATGTTCCTAGAAGGTAGGTTTTCCTTTCAAGTAGTTTGAAGCTGGCTTGTGAAGCATAATAAGAAAGGGAATATTCAGAAGGAAGGTTAGAAAAACAGAGAAATTTCACTCATAAAATAAGGACCACTTAACAAATTAGTATTTGCCATTCAAAACTAAGATTAATAAATAGTCCCATATTCTCCATTAATCCTTTTATTGGACATTAAATCTGTTTCCACTAGCTTTCATCAAAAAAAGAAATCTCAATATAATATTCTTGAAGATTTGCCATGGTAATATTTTGCAAACTTATGTTAGATTTCATCATCTTGTCCAAAAACAGAACTCTCCCAGACAATCTAGTATTTAAGAATGCAATATGCATGCAACAATTCTTCTATAACATTTTTTTCTTGTAACAATTACTTAAGAATGAGGTAGATTATAAATTTCAAAAGGTAGGAAGTCATTTATGAGTTTTGGCATGGACATCCCACATAGAAAACTTTCATGTGAAACATTGTGAAGACCCTTTGTTAATCTTTTCACAATTCTGCCATGTATCTCTCACTTACAGTCTACTGAGTATGTTTTCCTGTCCTATACACTTTTCCAGGGTGCATTACTTTCCAAGCTCCTGGGAATAGATAAGTGAACCCTAGTGGTACTGTGGTTTAGACTCTGGGTTGCTAACCACAAAGTCAGGGGTTCAAACTCACCACATACTCTATGTAATAAAGATGAGGCTGACTGCTTTTGTAAAGATTTTCATCCTTGGAAATCAAATCTGTTCTTCAAATGAACTCTAAAGCAAATGGGATATATTCAAAGTCATATTTTGGTTCTTATGGACTTGTTTTCATTTTCTTCAGCTTTACTTTGAATTTGCATATGAGCAATTGATGATATGTTCCACAATCTGCCCCTGGCCTTGTTTTGACTGATGATATAGAGCTTTTCCATCATCTCTTTCCAAAGAAGTAGTCACTTTGATTTTTATGAATTCCATCTTGTGAGGTCCATGTGTATAGTCATCTCTTATGCTGTTTAAAAAAGGCATTTGAAGTGAACAAATCATTGATTTTGCAGAATTCTATCATGCGATCTTCAGCAACATATTTATCACTAAAGCCATATTTTCCAACTACTGATCCTTCCTCTTTGCTCCCAACATTTGCATTCCAATCACTTCTAATGATCAATACAACTTGATTACATGTTTTATCAATTTCAGATTGAAGAAGTTGATAGTATTCTTATATTTCATCCTGACTGGCTTTAGTGGTTGGTGCAAAAATTTGAATAATAGTCGTATTAACTAGTCTTTCCTGTAGGCACAAGGATATTATTCTATCTCAGACAGCATTGTACCTCATGACTGATCTGGATATGTTCCTTCTGACAATGAATGCAACACCATTCCTCTTCAATTTGTCATTCCTGGCAGAGTAAACCATGTGGTTGTCATATTCAAAATGGCCAATACCAATCCATTTCAGCTCACTAATGCCTAGATATCAATGCTTATGCATTCCATACCATTTTTGAGAAATTCCAATTTTCCTAGAGTCACACTTTATACATTCCATGTTTCAATTATTAATGGATGTTTACCGTTGTTTCTCTTCATTTGAGTTGTGTCCCATCACCAAATGAAGGTCCCACAGGCTTTTCTCCCATGGGCTTTACTTACTCCATTCATGACATCACAGTCAACTCTACTTTGAGGAGGCAACTCTTCCCAAGTAACATTTTAAGTGCCTTCCAACATGAGGGGCTCATTTTCCGGCACTATATCTGGCAATGTTTCTCTGCTATTCTTAAGGTTTTCGGTGAATAAATATATGGAAGTAGTTCATCACTCCTTCTTCCTAGTCTGTCTTGTCTGGAAGCTCATCTGACACATGACCTTGTTGATATTTAAAATACTGGTGGCATAGCTTCCAGAATCACAGCACTCACAATCCACCACAATATGACAAACTGAATTGTGGTTGGATTGGTATATATACCCCTAATTGTGTTGAGGAATTTCCCTGTATAGTGTTCCCAAGGAGCAACTGGTGAGTCGAATCACCAACCTTTTTGTTCAAACCAACCATGATGTCCAGTGTTTATCCTACATCACCATTTTATCAAGCATGATGTCCTTCTCCAAGGACTGCGCCATCCTGATAACATGATCAAAATGTGACAAAGTCTCAACATCCTGGTATCTGAGGTGCATTCTGGCTGTACTTCTTCCAACACACATTTGTTTGTTTTTATGGAAGACCATGGTCTTTTCATTATATTTCTCTAATACCACAATTCAAATCCATTGATTCTTCTGATATCTGGATCATTTCATTCATTGTCCAAATTTCACATCCATTTGAGGCGATTGAAAACACCATAGCTAGGGTCAGACACACCTTAGTCCTCAAATTGACATCTTTGTCTTGAGCACTTTTAAAAGGTCTTATGCAAGTCTCTTCAAAAGATGGTGCTGGCAGAACTGGAAAGTGATATGCAAAAGATTGAAACATGACCTTCCTCTCACACCTTATACAAAAACCAACTCAACATGGATTAAAGACCTAAATGTGAATCCCAGAATTATGAAGGTCATCAATGAAAAAATAGGAACAAATGTGAGGACACTAATTCAGGGAATACATAGACTACAAAACAGTTTGAAAACTACACAAACAAAAGCAGACAAAGTAGATGAGTGAGACATACTAAAAATTATAAACTTCTGTGCATCAAAAGACTTCACCAGTAGAATGAAAAGAGAACCCACAGAATGGGAATTTTTTTTTTGCAGTGACACATCAGACAAGGGACTTATTTCTAAAATATATAGGCAACTACAACACCTCTACAA
>NW_006408962.1:531058-532540 GCF_000296735.1 Chrysochloris asiatica
GATTCACAATCAACACTCATGGAAGCAACAGTCAAGAAATCAAACAATGTATTACACTAGGCTAATCTGCTTCAAAAAACCATTTAAAGTGGTGTGCAAGAGCAAAGTTAACAGTTTGAGGAGTAAAATGTACCTGCTCCAAGACACTGTATTTTCAATAGGTATTTTCAATTTTCAAATTCATGTGAAAGCCAGACAATGAATAAGGAAGACTGTAGAAGTATTCCTAAGCATTTGAATTATGGTATTGTCAGAAGAACAACCAAATCTGTGTGGCAAGAAGGATAGATGAAATGCTCCACACAGGACAGTATGGGAAGACTTCATCTTTCATATTTTGGAAATATTATTAGGAGGGACCAGTCCCCAAAAAATGATATCATGCTTGGAAAAGTGGAGCATCAGGGAAAAAGAGGAAGACCCCCAATCAGATGAACTGATACAATGGCAGCAGCAATGGGCTCAAGCATAACAAAATTATGAGTATGGCGAAGGACTAGGCAGTGTTTCCTTCTATTTATAGTTCGTTATGAGTCAAAACCAACTCAACAGCACCTAACAACAACACATCATGTGATCATTCACTTCTGAGTGAATTAATGATTATTTCACTTCTGAGTGAATTAATGATTATTTCACTTCTGAGTGAAATAATGATTCCACATCATGTGGAATCTATATGCTTAAACTAAAAATGGAAGAGACATTAATCAATGAAAATAAATGCTTGTCTCATATTAGTTGGAAAGCCACACGTTCCACTGAAGTATTCCAATCAATTGAGTTAAATAGTAACACTTCTTGCTTTTTCCTTCATATAGCAAGAATTCTGCCATAATAATGAGTCTTGGTACGACAACAATTAAGTACTTCTGCTAACCAAAATTTCATTGTTCAAACCCATCCAGTAGCTTTGTAGAAGAAAGACATGGTGATCTATCTCAACAGATGGTTGTCAAGTGCCATCCAGTCAGTTCCAACTCATAGCAACCCTGCATAAGCTTACTGAAGAGTGGCTGGTGAGGCCCAAAGTATTTAGCCTAGAAAATCATGTGGAGCAATACTACTCTGACACATGGGTTCACTATGAGTAGAAATCAACTGAATGATACCTAAAAACAACATCCTTCTTATAAGGTCATTTTTAAGTCTCCTAATTTTATTGGCAATGTCTTGCAATGTTTTATAATTCAGCATTTCTCTCATCTGGATGTCTTCATATCACCTGTGTATCCTTGAACCTGTGAGAAATATTATCAGTACCAACAAATGTTCATGGAATCCAATCTGTACTCATTTTAGTGAGAGAAAGGTTTTCTTTATTCGATTTTGAAAAATCAGACACTCAACCCAATAGACATGGACAGATGTACTGCATGGCCAGCCCGTAAACAGTATTATTCCCCTGTCCCAGAAAAGCCCCTCCTCCAGTTCCCCTTCTACTGGGTATTATGGAGTTCACAATCTCCTCCCAAGTTTGCC
>NW_006408962.1:534066-551768 GCF_000296735.1 Chrysochloris asiatica
TTTTCTTTTTTTTCTTTCAATCACTAATCTCCTGTTCTTTCAACAGTTCTGGGTTGGTATGCACATCTTTTAAAAGGCAAATGTCTCAACTCTGCAATTCTGGGTGGAGTTCAAGGTTCCACCTTAAAGTTCTGACATATTCAATCAAGTATAGCTCTGGTAGAGTTGTTGTTGTTGTTGTTGTTGTTGTTAAGTGCCATTGAGTGGTTACAAATCAAGCTGCAAGGTCAGCAGTTCCGAAACTACCAGCTGTTCCGCGGGAGAAAGATGAGGCTTTCTGCTCCTGTAAAGATTTACAGCCTTGGGAACCCTGTGCAGGGTCACTACGAGTTGGAACCGACTCCACAGTACTTAACAACAACAACATAGGCTGAAGGCCAGTTTACAAATTTTCCATTATCATAATTCCCAATATTTCTATTACATATGTATATCTATTTTTACAATAATAAGCAGGAGAAGCCAACATTCATAAAGCAGTCAAACACAGTAACCTTTTTAAAACACTCAACTTCAATCTTTCCCTCCTCCTTGAAATAACCATATTCATATGCATATGGCCTTGGGCCTTTGGCAGGGTGGATTCCAGTAGGCCTTGGCCACAGATCAGCTATCTTTTCTATCCAGCATGACATCAGCTCCAGGCAACCCAGAAGCTGCTCTCCTTTCAGCTGAAACATTTTATCCCGTTCACCTTCATTATTTCTCCTACAAAACCTTATAATTACTTAGGTATGGAACCATTGCAATGAATCCTGCTCACATCACCAAATGCTTAAACCAAGTAGGGACCATGTCAAAAACTCCAACTACTAATATTATAAACGTGAGGACTGAGGCTGCTATATTTTTCTACTTTCTAAACCTCCCCTCTAACCTGTCAGTAAAATGATAACTAATTTGAGCCTTTGTCGCCCATTCATTAGCTATGGTGCTTAATACTTGCAGGGCCTTTGTAGTGTGAACCTCTATGGATAAATTCAGTCTACTTGTTTTTTTTTTTAGACCATCAAAAAAGTATGCTCTCAAACCGTGAACCTATCCAATTCTTAGCTTTAAGCTCATTATGAACTCCTCTATGGACTCCAATGGAGTTGATATAAATATATGGATCAAGATATCCAGGAAGAGGCTTGTCTCACCAACGACTATGTGGCACAAGCACTATCTTGAGGCTATGGCACGAAAACTACACACCAGCTGCCTGGGTCAAGACCACTATCTCCTTTGATTACTTGTAAAACATGCACTAGAACAGTTAGACATCAAGGTAAGAGTAGACGCTTTCTGTCATCATTCAAGAGCACTCCTAGCACTCCTTCAACTAAACCCACTCTGAAGACACCAGAGAGAAAGACTCGGAGCTCTGGAAACCGAAATCATGCTACGTCTGCAGCCAAAGGCAAGAGGCCTGCATTGATTTTCAGAACACCTACATCTGGACAGTCAACACCCGCTTTCGCTTCCTCAAAAAATATGAGCAAAACAAAGAAACACTTCTCTCAACTAAAAATGTTGCTTGGTCAGCAAGAAACCCCAAAGACCCCAAAGATGGACTCCAGAAATGTCTTATCTTCTCTGTAAAGGATGGATTTTGAAAATAAATGTCTAATGTAAAAAAAGAGAGAGAGAGAGAGAGATCCAGGAAGAGATCTCTGGGCTTGAGATTTCTCATGATGCTCAGGTTTCTTGTGGAACGCTGAGGGAACGGGAATTGCCAGATGGACCAACGTCCATGTCCCAGTCCAACTGGACAGCAGGAAATCTCAGACGTTCCCATTTCCACAATCAACTGAGGGCCGAGTTGGACACTAATAGGTTCACCAGTGACATTTTGGACATGGATGCAAGTTGTCAATTCTCCTACAAGCACTGTGAAGTTCGCTCCCTGCTTTGAAAGACAAGAAGAATGGTTCATCATCCTTATGGAGAACGAAGGAATTGTCTTTGACAAGCCCTTACAAGTTTCATTTCCAGAAGTGTCCTCATCTTGGTATAGAGCCAACATTCAATACATGTCTGAATCCCAACTAGAGGAAAATGGAATGACCTGTGCCTGTGGTTTATCAGCTAGGGAAAGGAAATTGCCAACTGGACCAACCAATGTAGAATCTATCTACCTTAAACTTAAAATGACACTTCCAATTCATAACAACCCTGTATAAGGTTACTGAGGAAAAGCTGGTGAGTTCCAAAGTATTATAGCCTAGAAAAACATGTGGAGCAGTACTGTTCTAACACATGAGACCGCTGTGAGGGAAAATTGTCTCAATGATACCAAACAGCAACTTCGTTCTTATAAAGTCATTTTTTTATTTTCCTAATTTTATTGTCAATGTCTTACAATGTTTATACTTCAGCATTTCCCTCACCTGGCTCTCTACATATCACCTTTGTATCCTCTAACTTGTCAGGAACTTTGTTGATACCGACAAACACTCAAGTAATCCAATCTGTACTCATTTTAACAAGAAAGAGGTTTTCTTTATTCAATTTTGCAAAATCAGGCACCCAACCCAATAGACACTGAAAGACTTGCTACATGGCCGGCCCACAATTTATTCCACTGTATATGGAAAACCCCTCCTCCAGGTGTCCTTCTACTGGGTATTATGCAATTCACAATCTCCTCCCAAGGTCACCTGCTAATCCTTACTGGGTACATTCTCATTCCTGTCTCCATGAACCTTCCCTATTTCCTTCATTGGTGTATTATTATTTTCAAGTTCCTGCAGGACAAATTAGTTCTTCCCCTCCACTGAGCTCCATTTGATATGCTAGCCTGGTATCTCCAAGACTTCCCTTTGTCCTGAAGTGGGACCATGCCAACAAGAATTATTTCGCACAAACAAACCCACAGTGATACTTGAAATGTTTCTCAATTTCATGTCTGAACTGCATCTTAGAGATTCTCAAATTATGTCTTCTGAATATTTCTTGGAATCCATGTTTCAGATGGACAAGATATTTTCAAAAAGAGGTAACTCAGAAAATTGTCACCTCTCTTTACTTATTCCTCAGGGAGCATATATAATCATTAACTTTTTAATGATGTGTTGGCTTGATGCATAACTTTTCTAATGCTTTAGAGGCCAAGTCCCAAGGGACCATTTGATGGCAAAAGTTCAGTCTTAATTTTGTGCAGCAATAAAACTCTCCATTGAGCTGGTAACAGAAGCATGTGGTTTATCAAACAGCTCCTTTAGAGATTTGATCAAAATCAAAGCTGTAATTATTTCATTTTCTGAGTATTGCTGATGTTCTTGACATCCCCTTTATTCTATAATTTGTTAATGCTAATTTCATAATGGTCCTTGTTTAGGGCATTTTCAAAAGAGATGCATGTTGCTGAAAGAAGCAAAAATATACTTCCACTTACTTCTAAAACAAACTTTTAAAAGTCTCCCCAGAGAACTGGAGTGGAGAGTTGGTTGCAGAAAAAACTCCTTTTGAAAATTTTGTGTTTTTTGCCAGAATTTAAGTTCTTGCAACTTTCATTGACTCGTGTCATTGAATATTACCAACCACAAAAATATAATTATGAAATTCTCATCCCTGATATATTTTCCATAAAAATATGGAAAAGGATGTCTACATATGAGAAAAGAAAATTATTTGACTTCTATCACTCAGCTCCAGCATTGGAAAAATTTTGTTTAATTTTGCACAAGCATAAAGGAAAATAAACTCTAAACAGAGGGAAAATACCATCAAAAATATAAAGACTCAAACCTAATTTTCATTGTACAAATTTCATCAAAACTGAAAGATTAAGCATAAACTTAAAATCATTGTTATCTACAGAGGATATTACAAAATTTCAACCTTAAAAGTCAATGCTGGTAAGTAATTAATTTGGAATTGCATTTGTATAATGCTAACAGCAACAGCAATTTTTTTTTTTTTTTACTTAAAAGGAATCAATGTCAACTTACTGTAAAGTAAATACATTTCCTTTGAATCTTTATATAATAGATTAAATAATATCTTTAACTGAGACATAAATAGACGTATTATGCTTAAGACCTCCTTTCCTGAGTCTATTGCATTATAGAATGGTTTAAGCAAGAAACTAATACATTTATTAAGTGTAAACTTTATGCTAATTTTTGCCAGAAATTATAATACATCATTGCTGCCCCAAAATAGTAAGCTTTCACAATGAGTGTAACTTTATCTAGCTCTAGCTTGGTGGCACTACAAGTGAGAGGTAAAGAAATCGGGAAAAGTTTGTTTCTGGGCAGACAGCTGTCTGCTGTACCCTAAATTCAGAATCTGTGGTCAAAAAATGTAGAAAACATTCTCTTTTTAATTGGTTTATTATGCTAGCAAGTGATATGTTCCTTGCCTCCTTTTTTTTATTAAAAATAAATATATTTTCAACTGGTAATAACTTACTTACAATAATGTGTCTCTTAACTTCACAGATTACTGACCCAATGGATGTCTCCAAGTCAAATTCCAGTTTTGCTCCTGTCACTGAGTTTATCCTCCTTGGTTTCTCTTTGGAGTGGCAGATTCAGGTTCTACTTTTCTCACTCTTCACTACAACATATGTCCTGACCATCACAGGAAATGGGGCCATTGTTTGTGCACTGTGGTGTGACCAACGACTCCATACCCCTATGTACATGTTCCTGGGGAATTTCTCTTTTCTAGAGATCTGGTATGTCTCTTCTACAGTCCCCAAGATGTTGGTCAACTTAATCTCAGAGACAAAGACAATCTCCTTTGTTGGTTGCTTTCTCCAATTCTATTTCTTTTTCTCTTTAGGTTCATCTGAATGCTTCCATTTGTCTGTCATGGCTTTTGATAGGTACCTTGCTATCTGTCATCCCTTGCGCTACCCTAATATCATGACTGGGCATCTCTGTGCCAAACTAGTTATTGCATGCTGGGTTTGTGGGTTTCTGTGGTTCTTGGTCCCTATTGCTTTCATCTCTCAGATGCCCTTCTGTGGCCCAAATATCATTGACCATGTTGTATGTGATCCAGGGCCATTGTTTGCATTAGCATGTGCCTTTGCACCGATAATACAAATGGTTTGCTACATTCAAAGCTCATTAATTATCTTTGGTAGCTTCTTCTTCATCCTTGGATCCTATACTCTTGTTCTATTAGCTGTGTTGCGTGTCCCATCAGCCACTGGGAGACGTAAAGCCTTCTCAACCTGTGGGTCTCATTTGACTGTGGTATCACTATTCTTTGGCCCCCTTATGGTCATGTATGTGAACCCAGGACTTGGACATGCTGCTGGAGTGCAGAAAGTCATAACCTTGTTCTATGCTATGGTTACCCCACTCTTCAACCCCATCATTTATAGTCTCCGGAATAAGGAAATGAAGGCAGCCCTGAGGAAAATTGTGGGGAGTTGCAACATAAACTAAGATTGCTGATGTTGTTATTGTTTGCCTTTCAGTTGGTTCCAACTCATAGTGACCCTGTACAGGGTTTCTAAGACAGGCTGGTGGGTTTGAACTGACACCTTATGGTTACCATTCCAATGCTTATCCTACAGCACCATAGCAGGGCACTAAACTAAGACACACTATACAATTTCTCCACGATTAGGTCAGTATAGTCTAACAAAAAGTAATATGTATTACATAGTTATCCATATCTTCAATTTAATGATATGGATTTGAATAATTACTGAATTATGCATATGTGGTATCATTTATATCATAATATGATCAGATTAGGTAGGAATTTGAAATGCTTGGTTCCTTTTGTCATTTCAACTGTATATCAATTTTAAAATGTACACATTTGTGTGTTGTTTATTTTGATACTTTCATATGACTCATCTGTGATAAAAATCCCTATGTTGTATTTGATAAGTTAAATTTTTAGTACAAGGATCAATAAAATTATAACTGTTAGTTTGCTGCTTTTGTTAGATTGTTGAAAACTTACGATTAATTTTTTTTTCTGATACTTGTTCTTACATTGACTCTTAATTTCTGATTTTTGTTCTTAACGTTTATCTATTACTTGGCTGATTTGAGTCATTTACATTGGTTATTTCTCATAAACAAACCTTAAAATGCAATTTAACCATGGTTTCTATGGCATAATAATACTTTAACGGAGTAACAACCACTCACATGTTGTTTCCTTTTCATATTACCCCATTTTAAGCTCCTAGAGTTCAGGTTTTACTTCCATATGTAATGTTGTTGTTGTTGTAAGGTGCCATCGAGTCAGTACCCACTCATAGTGACCCTATGCACAGCAGAACAAAACACTGTCCGATCCTGGGCCACCTCACTATTGTTGCCACACAGCTCTTCCCCAGTCACATTTTGAGTGCCTTCAAACCTGAGGGGCTCATTTTCTGGCACTATATCTGACAGTGTTTCTCTGCTATTCATAAGGTTTTCAGTGACTAAATATTCGGAAGTAGTTTGTCACTCCTTCTTATGTAATAGTACCAGTTAAAATATTCAGAAATGTATGCTACCTAATATTTTTATGTACTAGATACCTAATATTTTTTCTAAATGAGGTATCACCATGAACTTGATTAAACAGTTAATTTAGTTTTTTATTACAATATATCCTCCTGAATATTGAGGAGGAAAATGCTTCACTTCAGGATAAACTATTTGCATTAAATTTGTTACTGAACAGTAACACAGTTATTTAATAATTGTTGTTTGTTGCTGTACATTATTAAGGTGACATCAAGGAAAATTTTAAAGCAAAGAAAGCATCCAGAATTCAATGACTTGAGCACAACTATTTTATTTTTACTGTGTCTATTTTACTTAATATAATTTCAAACTTGTTTACTTGTATGGGAACTTAATATAATTATTAATTTTGGGACCCATACTATTTCATTGAATTAATATTGAGTTACGATGTTAGAGGAGTATATTAAAAGTGCTATGGACTGCCAAAAGAACAAACAAATCCATGTTAAAAGATGTGCATCCAGAGTTCTCCTTGGAGGCCAGGATGGCCAAACTTCGTCTTCCATACTTCGGACATATTGTCAGGAGGGACCAGTCGCTGGAGAAGGCTATCATGTGTGGTAACTTACCAACAACAACAACAATAGGGTATGGATTGTGAATTTTCATGTATTGAGATGAACATGTTCCTTGAAGGAGTGTTTTCCTGTCAAGTAGTTTGAAGTTGGGTTGTGAAGAATAATAAGAAAGGGAATTTTCAGAAAGAAAGTTAAAAAAAAATAGAAAAGTTCACCGTTACAAAATAAGGACCACTTAACAAATTAGTGTCTGCCATTCAAAACTAAGATTAGTAAGTACTCCCATTTCCTCTACTAATTGTTTTATTGGACATTAAATCTGTTTCCTCTTGTTTTCTTTAAAAAAAACAAAAAAAAAAACTCAGTACAGTATTCATGACGATTTGCCATGATGAGATTTTGCAAACCTAAATTAGAATTCATCATTTTATCCAAAAGCAGACAATCTAGTATTTAAGAATGCAATAGGCATGCAACAATTCTCCTTTTAGCATTTTTATCTTATAACAATTTCCTATGAATGAGACAGCTCATAAATTTTATAATGTAGGAATGTATTTATGAGTTTGGCATGGACATCCCAGAAAGAAAACTTTAATGTGAAAGGTTTTCAAGACCCTTGGCTAATCGTATCAGAATTCTTCCATGTATCTATCACTTGTAGTCTACTGAGTATGTTTTCTAGCACCATACCCTTTCCTAGGATACATGACTACCCACATTCCTGAGATCAGATAAAGGAACCCTGGAGGTACTGTGGGTTACATAATGGGTTGCTAACCACAAAGTTAGGGGTTCAAATCCACCAGATTCTCTGTGGAAGAAAGATGAGGCTGACTACTCCTGTAAAGATTTACAGTCTTGGAAAACCTATGGAGAAGTTCCACTCTGCTACAGTGCCAATAGGAGTCCTGTTCAGTGCTGTAGGATAGGCGCTGAACTGCTAACCAAAGGTCAGCAGTTCAAACACACAAGCCACACCTTGGAAACCCTATTCAGGGTTGCTATGAACCAGAACTGACTTGACAGTGCTTAACAACAGCAACATAGGGTCATTATAAGTCAGAATCGATTCAGTGGTGGTGCATTTGGTTTTGGTTTACAAACCAAATCAGTAAGTAACTCAAAAAGAACAGGTAGTTAACATAAGCAATATTTCCATCATAAACTCAAAACTTCCTCTCTTGAGTCACTAAATGAGTACAGTTCTGCAGTCACTAGCTGTTTAGTTGTTTCTTCTTATAACCCCATTTTCATAGTGTTAAACTGATTGACCTAACACCATAATTTATATATGACATTTTACCAAAGCCAAACTGCATCCATGGAAAGGTGGTGGTGTGTCATAGAATAGGTTCTGTCTTGTCTTGTAGGACCCTAGATAGCATTTCAGAGGCTGTAAATCTTTACAGGAGCAGAGAGCCTTGTCCTTATCCCACAGAATCGCTGGTACTTTCGAACTGCTGACCTTGAGCTTAACAGCCCAATTCGTAACCACTACGCTAAGGAGAGAGAACAAATTAGGAATTACTGTTGTTAGGTGCCCTTGAGTTGATTCCAACTCATAGCAACATTATGCACAAATGAATGAAACACTGCTCTGTCCTGTGACATCCTCACAATCACTGTTACACTTGAGCCCACTGAGGCTGCCACTATGCCAATTCATCTTGTTGGGGGTCTTGCCCTTTTTCACTGATCCTCTACTTTGTGTATGTGTGTGTTAAGTGTCATAAAGTCTGTTTCAACTGATAGTAGCCCTCTATAGGGTTCCCAAGGAGAGTCTGATGAATCAAACCGCCGACCTTTCTGTTCAGACTAACCATGCAATCCAATGCTTACCCTACATCACCACTTTACCAATTCTCCAGGGAGTCCTCCATCCTGATAGCATGTCTAAAGTGTGACAGACAAAGTCGCAATAGCCTGACTTCTGACGAGCATTCTGGCTGTACTTCTTCCAACAGAGATTTGTTTGTTCTTGTGGCAGACCTTTATCCTTTCAATATATTTCTCCAGTACCACAATTCAAATGCATTGATTCTTCTAACATTGCCTTATTCATTGTCCAAATTTCACATGCGTTTGAGGTTACTGAAAACACCATAGCTTGGATCAGACACACCTTAGTCCTCAAACTGACATCTGTGCTCTTGAACACTTTAAAGAGGTCTTATGCAGCAGATTTGCTTAATGAAATACATAGTTTGATTTCTTGCTTGCTGTTTCCATGAATGTTGATTGTAGATACAAGAAAAATTAAGTCTTTGACAACTACAATCAATTCTCTATTTATCATTATGTTATTTATTGGTAAATAACATTATGAGGATTTTTGTGCTGAAGGTGCTAGTCTTTGATCTTCATCAGTAAGCATTATTAAATGCTCTTCACTTGCAGCAAGCAAGGTGGTATCATCTACATATCACAGGTTGTTAGTCTGCCTCCAGTCCTGATGCCATGGTTTTCTTCATACAATCCAGCTTCTTGGAGCATTTATTCAGCATCAGAATGGATAAGTATAGTGGAAAGATACAATCCTGGCACACATTTCCTGATTTTGAGCCATTCAGTAGGCACTTGTTCTGTTTGAATTACTGCCTCTTGGTTATGTACAGGGTCCTCATGAGAACTATTAAGTGTTCTGTAATATCTATTCTTCATAATGGTATTCATATTTTGCTGTGATTCACACAGGCAAAAGTCTTTGCATAGTCAATAAAGCACAACTTTCTGGTATTCTCTGCCTTCAGCCAGGATTCAACTGATAACAGCAATAATATCCATCATTCCATGTCCTCTTCTGAATCAGGATGGAATTTCTGACACATCATGTCAATGTACTATTTGTTGCAACCATTTTTTAATTATCTTTAGCAAAATGTTATTTGCATGTGATATTAATAATATTGTCCAAAGATTTCTGCTTTCCATTTAGTAACCTCTCTTTGTAAAAGGTAGAAATATGGATATCTTCCAATCAGTTGGCTAGGTAGCTATCTTGTGAATTCCTTTGCATAGATGAGTGACCTCCTTCAAGGCTGCTCTGTCAATTCCTAGAGACTTGCTTTTTGCAAATGCCTTCAGTGAAGTTTGGATTTCTTCCTTCAGAACCAACATCTTTCATCATAATCTACCTCTTTAAAGGATGGAATACTAACCATTTCTTTTTGTTACAGTGACTCTATATATTCCATCCATCTTCTTTACATGCTTTCCTTATCACTCAAAATTTGGCCCAGAAAATGCCTCAATACTGTGACTCAAAGCTTGAATTTTTCTTCAGTTTCTTCAGCCTGAGAAATGCTGAGAGTGTTCTTCACTTTTGTGTTTCTAACTCCAGGTCTTTGTACATTTCATTATAATACTTCTCTTTGTCTTCGCAAGCAACCCTGTGAAGCTTTCTGTTCAGCTCTTTTACTTCCTGTTTTCTTCCATTCACCTTAACTTCCCTATGCTCAAGAGTCAGTTTCAGAGTTTCTTCATTCACTTTGATCTTTTTTTTCTTTCTAATTACTTTTTGCTTTGTTCCTCTATGTTGTTCTTGATATTATGTCAGCACTCTTCTGGTCTTGGTCATTAGTGCTGAATGCATTGAATCTTCTTCAGATGGTCTCTAAATTCAGGTGTGTTATATTCAAGGTCATATTTTTGCTCTCAAGGCCTAGATTTCATTTTCTCCAACTTGATTCTGAACTTGCATATGAGAAATTTATGGTTTGTTCTAAATTCAGCCTCTAAATTCATTTTGACCGATGATATAGAGCTTCTCTATCCTCTCTTCTCACAGATGTAGTCAGTTTGATTTCTGTCTATTCCATCTGATGAAATACCCATGTTTACTCACCTTTTATGTCATGTATAAAAGGTATATGCAATGAGTACATTGTTGGTCTTTGAAATTTACATCATGTGATCTCCAGCATAATTTTTATCATGTAAGCCATATTTTCCAAACTATTCATCCTTCAGCCTTCAGTATGGATTACACCTTAATGTAAAGAAAACAAAAAAATTGTCACCACTGGACCAATAAACAACATTCTTATCAATGGAGAAAAGATTGAAGTTGTCAAGGTTTTCATTCTTCTTGGATCAACTATCAACACTCACAGAAGCAGCAGTCAAGAAATCAAATGATGTATTGCATTAGGCAAATCTGCTGCACAAGACCTGTTTAAAATGTTGAAGAGCAAAGATGTGAGCTTGAGGACTAAGGTGGGCTGACCCAAGCCACGGTATTTTCAATAGCCTTATATGCATGTGAAAGCTGGACAATGAATAAGGAAAACTGTAGAAGAATTGATGCTTTTGAGTTACGATGTTGGAGGAGAATATTGAAAGTATCATGGGCTGCCAAAAGAATCAATAGATCCGTTTTGGAAGAAGTACAGCCAGAGTGCTCCTTGGAGACCAAGATGGCCAAACTTCATCTCTCATACTTCGGACATATTGTCAGGAGGGACCAGTTGCTGGAGAAGATATCATTTTTGGTAAAGTGGAGGGTCAGAGAAAAAGAGGAAAACCCCCACTGAGATGGATTGGCCAAGTGGCAGTATCGATGGACTCAAGTGTGGCAACAGTAGTGAGGTTGGCCCAGGATTGGGCAGTATTTCTTTCTGCTGTGTATTAGGTCATTATGAGTCGGTACCAACTTGATGGCACTTAACAATAACAATTCATCCTTACTCTTTGTTTTCTGTTTTCACATTCCAGTCACCAGTAATTATCAATGCATCTATATTGCATGTTTTATTAATTTCAGACTGAAGAAGTTGGTTATTGTTGATATTAAGTGCCGTCAAGTTGATTTGACCTATAACGACCCTGTATAGGGTTTCCAAGGAACAGCTGGTGAGCTTGAACCACCGACCTTTGCAGTTCAAACAACTGAAGAAGTTGGTAGACTTACTCAGTTTTGCTCACCACTGGCTTAAGAGTTTGATGCATGAATTTTAATATTAATAGTAATTACAGGTATTCCTGAAAGCCATATGGATATTATCCTGTCACTGATAGAACTGTACATCATGAAAGATATACAAATGTGCTTGTTGATGATTAATGCTACGTCATTCCTCTTCAATTTGTCATTATCTGATTCAAAAATGACCAATACTAGTCAATTTCAGTTCACTACTGCCTTGAATGAGACCTGGTGTAGTGCTGTAGCTGGACTGCTAACACACAATGTCAGCAGTTCAAACCCACCTGTTACTCCTTGTGAACTCAATATAGCATCGATATGAGTTGGAACTGACTCAAAGTCACTCAAAAAAAAAAAAAAAAAATACTAAGTATATGATCTGCATGAGTTCCTTGAAGACAGCATATTGAAGAATCTTGTTTTCTTACACATTCTGCCACTCTCTGTCTCTAAACTAGTGTATTTAATCCGCTGCCATTCAGTGTAATTATTGATAGGTATGAATTGATTGTTGTCATTATGTTTGTTTATTTGTGATGCTGCTGGCTTCTTTGCTATGCATGCCTTTCTGTACTGAGTTCATGTTTTTTGTGTTCTTTCTTGTTAGTTTCTCAGGATGTTTGGGAAATTTTCTTGCAGCAGCTCTTCAACTATCTCCTCTGTGGATTTGGTGATTCTTCCTGTTCCAGAATGCCAATAATTGTTAAGTTATGCCTCTTCATGTTGTCCAACATAAATCTTAGACTTTCTTCAGAGTTTTTTATCCTTTTTTCTGCTTGTTCTTCTATCTTAGCAGTATTGAGAGATTTGTCTTCCTGCTTGTTAGTTCTGATTTACATCTCTTAAATTCTACTCCTTTTCCCTTTTAGTATAGTGTCCATTTCTGACATTTTATTATTAATCATTCGGACCCTTTTTGCAGCTTTTGACTTGTTTCTAATGTTGTGTCTATTTTATTTGATGGTTCCTGCAGTATTTTCCTGACTTCTGCCTTATTTTTCTCAAACCCTCTTGTGGAGTGTTTGGATTTATCTCAGTATCATTTTCCTGAATTCCTTCTCAGGCATTTCCAAAGCCTGCCACTCTTCCAATGTGATGTTTATGTCTACCTCCTTCTCATTTGTCCTAGTCACTTGTTTCCTTTCTAAACATGTGCTGTTTCTCCTCTTTTTGAGTTATACCCCATCAGCAAAGAAGTATACTGAAAGCTTTACTCCATTTGTATAATCATGCTCAACTCTATTTTGAGAAGGCAGCTCTAACCTAGTCATAATGTGAGTACCTTCCAACCTGAGGGACTCACTTTTCACAAATATATCTGACAGTGTTCTGCTGGTACTCAGAAGATTTTCAGTTACTAAACATTCAGAAGTAGCCTGCCCCTCTCTTAGTCTGGAAGTTTGGCTGAAACCTGTCTATCATGGATGACCCTGTTGGTATATAAAATACCAATGGCATAGCTTACAGCATCACAGCAACACACAAACCACCACACTATAACAAAATGACAGATGAGTCGTAAAAAGCATTATTGGGGGATAAAATTACATGCAGATTAATTAATTAAGGTAAGGGATGATTTTCCCAGGTGTAGATAGATATAAAATGTATATAAATTAAAGAAATGGCACATAAAAATTAATATTGAAATTGAAGACCATTCAGAGAATAAGAGTTGTACAATTTATCTGCAAATGGAATTAGTGAATATATAAAGAAAAGAATAATTTGAAGTGAATTTATGGAGAACTTCAGGATTTATTTTATGAATAATGAAAACTGCTTATAGTTTTGGATGGGAAAGTAAAAATCAAAGCTATATTTTCAGAGATTCTAATGACTGATATAAGGAGCTCTGGTAATGTCATGGTAATGGTTATGAATTGGGCTACTAACCTCATGATTAGCAGTTAGAAACTACCAGCTGTCCCACAGGAGAAAGATGAAGCATTCTTCTCCCACAAAGATTTACAGACTTGGAAACCCTGTACAGGGTCACTGTTAGTCAGAATTGACTCCACAGCATACCACCACCACTTCAATTACTGATGTAGTCAAAATAAGAGATAACAGACATCTAAGTAATGTTTGTTTTCCTTAGTCTGTCAGTGTGAGAAGTTTGCTTTTAGATACCACTCAATCTGTTATCCACAGACCAGTGTTCCAAGTCCACAAATACTTGATCTCCTCAATTGTCTTAAATTACATGGTGTACACTATAAGACTATGCAAAAGTTTTCAACAGTGTGTATCATTACAAGCTATGCATAACACAGTGAAGAGTGAGTATTCCACAACATTTAATTATGCTCACAAGGAACCTGTACATATACCAAGAATTGATCATTAGAATAGAACCAGTGGATACTGCATGGACTAAAATCAGGAAAGTGTGCACCAGAGTTCTATCCTTCATCATACATATTCAGTCTGTATGCTGAACAAATAATCTGAGAAGCAGAACTATATGAAAAAGAACTCGACTAGATGAAGATTCATTAACAATCTGCCATATGCAAATGATACATTGTTTACAGAATGTGAAAATGACTTAAAATATTGAGGAAGGTAAACTGCATCTCAATGTGAAAAAAAAACAAAAATTCTCAAAACTTGACCAATAAACAACATCATGGTAAATGGAGAAGAGATCAAAGTTATTAAAGACTTCATTTTGCATGGAACCACAATCAACACTCATGGAAGCAGCAGTCAAGAAATCAAGCAACATATTGCATTAGGCAAATCTGCTACACAAGGCCATTTTAAAGTGTGGAAGAGCAAAGCTAACAGTTAGAGGAATAAGATGTGCCTGCCTAAAACCATGGTATTTTCAGTAGCCTCATATTCATGTGAGAGCTCAACAATGAATAAAGAAGACCGTAGAAGAATCCCTAAGCATTTGAATTATGGTATTGGAGAAAAATATTGAAAGTACCATTGTTGTTGTCAGGTGCCATCGAGTCGGAACCGACTCATAGCGACCCCATGTGCAGCATAACGAAACAATGTCCGACCCTGGGCCAACCTCACTACCGCCGCCACACTTGATGCCATCAATGATGTCACCTGACTGATCCATCTCGTTGGGGGGTCTTCCTCTTTTTCTCTGACCCTCCACCTTACCCAGCATGACATCCTTCTCCAGCGACTGTTCTCTCCGGACAATGTGTTCAAAGTATGAGAAACCATAGACTGTCAGAAATACAACCAAATTTATCTGACAAG
This sequence comes from Chrysochloris asiatica, assembly GCF_000296735.1. Classification (NCBI taxonomy): domain Eukaryota; kingdom Metazoa; phylum Chordata; class Mammalia; order Afrosoricida; family Chrysochloridae; genus Chrysochloris; species Chrysochloris asiatica. Next base: position 549,219 of record NW_006408962.1, read on the forward strand.
AATAGATGAAATGTTCCTTAGAGAACAGGATGGAGAGACTTCAGCTTTCATATAATGGAAAAGTTATGAGGAAGGACTAGTCCCTGGAAAAGGGTATCATGCTTGGTAAAGTGGAGCATCAGGGAAACAGAGGAAGACCCTCAAAGAGATGAATTGACACAATGGCAGCAGCAATGGGCTCAAGCATATACAAAATTATGAGTATACAGAAGAACTAGGCAGTGTGCCCATCTATTTGTAGTTCACTGTGAGTCAGAACTCCACCACTCATTTGTCAGTTTGTTGTACTGTAGTGGCTTATGAGTTGCTGTGATTCTGAAAGCTATGCCATCAGTGTTTTAAATATCAGCAGGGTCACCCATGGTTGACAGGTTTCAGAAGAGCTTCTAGACAAAAACAGACTAAGAAGAAGGAGTGACAAACTATTTCTGAATATTTAGTCACTGAAAACCTTATGGATAGCAGAGAAACACTGTCAGATATAGTGCCAGAAAATGAGCCCCTCAGGTTGGAAGGCACTCTAAATGCAACTGGGGAAGAGCTGCCTCCTTAAAGTAGAGTTGACCGTGATGACGTGAATGGAGTAAAGCCTATGGGAGAAAAGACCGCAGGACCTTCATGTGCTGATGGGGCACAACTCAAAATGAAGAGAAACACCTGTAAACACCCATTGAAAATAGGAGCATGAAATGTACAAAGTATGAATCTGGGAAAATTGGAAGTTGTCAAAAATGAAATGGAATGCATAAACATCAATATCTTAGGCATTAGTGAGCTGAAATGGTATTGACCATTTTGAATCTGATGACCACGTGGTTTACTCTGCTGTAAATGACAAATTGAAGAGGAATGGTGTGGCATTCATTGTCAAAAAGAACTTATCTAGATCAGTCATGAGGTACAACACTGTCTGTGATAGGATAATATCCATGCACCTACAGGGAAGACCAGTAAATGCCATTATTATTCAAATTTACTCACCAACCACTAAAACCAGTGACAACAAAATAGAACAGTTCTACCAACTTCTTCAATCTGAAATTGATTAAAGGGGTAATCAAGATGGATTAATCATTACTGATGATTGGAATGCAAAGGTTGGGAGCAAAGAGGAAGGATCAGTAGTTGGAAAATATGGCCTTGGTGACAGAAATGATGCTGGAGATAGCATAATAGAATTCTGAAAAATCAATGACTTTTTCATTTCAAATACCCTCTTTAGACAGCATAAGAGATGACTTTACACATGGACCTCATCAGATGGAATACACAGAAACCAAACTGACTATATCTGCAGAAAGAGACAATAAAAAGCTCTATATCATCAGTGAAAACAAGGCCAGGGGCAGATTGTGGAACACACCATCAATTATTCCTATGCAAATTCAAACTGAAGCTGAAGAAAATGAAAACAAGCCCATGAGAGCCAAAATATGACCTTAGTATGTTGTTGTTGTTGCTATGTGCCGTGGAGTCGGTTCCGACTCATAGCGACCCTGTACAGGGTTTCCGAGGCTGTAAATCTTAACAAGAGCAGAAAGCCTCATCTTTCTCCCGCGGAGCAGCTGGTAGTTTCAAACTGCTGACCTTGCGGTTTGCAGCCCGATTCATAACCACTACGCTACCAGAGACCTTAGTATATCCCACCTGAATTTAGGGATCATCTGCAGAACAGATTTGGTATATTAAACACTAAAGACCAACCAAAGACTGGAAGAGTTGTGGGATGACATCAAGAACATCATACATGAAGAAAGCAAAAAGTCATTAAGAATACAAGAAAGAAGGAAAAGGTCAAAATGGAAGTCAGAAGAGACACTGAAACTTGCTCTCCAGCATAGAAATGCTAATGCAAATGGAAGAAATGATGAGGTCCAAGAGCTGAACAGAAATTTTCAAAGATCAGCTTGAGAAGATAAAGCCAAATATTACAACAAAATGTGCAAAGATCTGGAATCAGAAAACCAATAAGAAGAACAGGCTCAGCATTTCTCAAGCTGATGGAACTGAAGAAAAAATTCAAGCCTCAACTTTGGTTATTGAAAGATTCTCTGGGCAAATTATTGAAAAATGCAGAAAGCATCAAAAGAAGATGGAAAGAATACACAGAGTCACTGTATCAAAAGGCAATGGTTCATGTTCAATGGTTCATGTTCAACCTCATGAGAGGTAGCATATGATCAAGAGCCAAAGATACTGAAGGAGGAAGTCCAAGGTGCATTGAAGGAATTGATAAAATACAAGGTACTAGGAATTGATGGAATAAAAATTGAAATCTCTCAATAAAGTGAGGAGGCACTCATCTCTGCCAAGAAATTTGGAAGACAACTATCTGGATGACTGATTTGAAGAGATCTGTATTTGTGCCCATTCCAAAGAGAGGTGACCCAATGGAATGCAAAAATCATCAGACAATCTCTTTGATATCCCGTGCTAGTAAGTTTTACTAAAGGTCATACAGAAACAACTGCAAGCATGCATTGACAGAGAACTTATCCAGAGGTTCAAGCCAGATTCAGAAGAGGCTGTGGAATGAGGGATATCATTGCT
>NW_006408962.1:552358-556088 GCF_000296735.1 Chrysochloris asiatica
TATTGCATTAAGCAAATCTGCTGCACAAGACCTTTTTAAAGTGTTGAAGAGCAAAGATGTCAGCTTGAGGACTAAGGTGTGCCTGACCCAAACCATGGTATTTTCAATAACCTCATACACATGTGAAAGCTGGATAATGAATAAGGAAAACCATAGAAGAATTGATGCCTTTGAGTTACGGTGTTGGAGGAGAATATTGAAAGTACCATGGCTGCCAAAAAATCAACAGATCTGTGTTTGAAGAAGGGCAGCCAGAGTGTTCCTTGGAGGCCAGCATGGCCAAACTTTATCTCTCATACTTGAGACATACTGTAAGGAGGGCACAAGTCACTGGAGAAGGATATCATATTTGGTAAGGTGGAGGGTCAGAGAAAAAGAGGATGGATTGGCCAAGTGGCAGCATTGATGGACTCAAGTGTGGCAACAGTAGTGAGGTTGGCCCAGGAGTGGGCAGTGTTTCATTCCACTGTGCATAAGGTCACTATGAGTCAGTACCGACTCAATGGCACTTAACAATAACAACAACAAAAACAATGGGTCAAAACTAACTCAACAGCACCTAAGATCAACACCATTGTTAGTGATGAATTAGTGATACCATGAAGAATCTATATGCTTTAAACTAAAAATGGAAGAGATATTAATCAATGAAAATAAATGCTTGCTTCATATTAGTTGGAAAGCCACCTGTTCCACTGAAGTATTTCAGTCAATTGACTTTAATAGTATCATTTCTTGCCTTTTCCTTCATAGAGAAAGATTTCTTCCATGATAAGGAGACTTGCTAATGCAGCAACTAAGTACTTGTGCTAACCAAAAGTTTCATTGTTCAAACCCATTCAGTGGCTTTGCAGAAGAAAGACATGGCAATCTGTCTCAATGGATAGTTGCCAAGTGCCATCCAGTCAGTTCCAACTCACAGCAATCCTGTATAGGGTTACCAAGGAGCTGCTGCTGAGGCCCAAAGTATTTAAGTTAGAAAATCATGAGTAGTAGTAACTACTTTGATACATGGGCTTCCTACGAATAGTAGTCAACTCAATGATACCTAATAATAACATCCTTCTTATAAGGTCATTTTTTAATTCTCCTAATTTTATTGTCAATATCTTACAATGTTTTTATACTTCAGCATTTCTCTCATCTGGATGTCAACATGTCACATCTATATCCTTGAGCCTGTGAGAAACATTATTGATACCAACAAACACTCAAGTAATCCAATATGTACTTATTTTAGCAAGAGAGAGGTTTTCTTTATTCAGTTTTGCAAAATCAAGCACCCAGTCCAGTAGACACAGACAGATGCACTGAATGGTTAGCCTGCAAACAGTTTTATTCCCGTGTCCCAATAAAGTCTCTCCTTCAGTTCCCCTTCTACTGGGTATTATGAAGTTCACAATGCTCCCAAGGTTGTCTACTAGTCCTTACTGGGTACATTCTCATTTAAAGTTAGTTTCCCCCTGTCCACATCAACTTCTCCTATTTCCTTCCTTGGTGTATTCTTATTTTAATGTTCCTGATTGGTTAAACGAGGTCTTCCCCTGCACTTTGCTTCTTCTGTTATGCTAGTCTGCTACCCCCAAGACTTCTCTTAGTTCTGAAGATAGACCACTCTAACAAGAGTCATTTCTCACAGATCCTCCTCTTTCTCTTTATACTTATTGGTCTTATCTTCATTTATTCTTCTTAAACCACCATGAAGTGTATCATTTCTGGATTTCCCTAAGAGTAGAGATAACTATGCCTATATTAGGTTGTATCATACTTGTGCCTGACACAATATACTAAAACAAATACAACCAAAAACTCACTGGCTCCATTTTCCCCTTATACATCACAAATGAACAAATCAGAAATATTTGATGCACTCAAATGTCCAAAAGCCAAAATCTAGCCTGTAGGCACACAGCCTCATTCAGTTCCTGAGCTAGAGTCCATAGCTTCTCTTTTTATAACACCACGTCTGCCACTATCTCTGCTGTCGCTGCTTCCTCAGGCAGGGGTCCCAAGCTCAACTCACTCCCTTCCTTCTTGATAGTCCTAGAATTGTCTGTTGCTGAAATGAAAGATAACTACTCCCTCCTTTAGCTACATATTTTCTACAATTACAGTTTGACCATCATAATAAATACTATTAACAATTACAATTGAAATAATAAAATTTTATCACCAGACCCATCTGGAGAAGTGAGGAACTAGTCAGTGGGGATTTTTCCTTGACTCCTAATTCTAAAACTAATCATACCCATGAAATTTTTTCAAGTCAGTAACTTCATACATTTACAGCAATTTTGTTGTTAAGTGTCACTGACTCGATTCCAACCCATAACTACTCTGTATAGGGTTTCCGAGGAACAGCTGGTGAACTTGAACCACCGACCTTGCAGTTCAAATGGCTGGCAGTCTGGCACATTAACCCACAGTACCACACCAGGATTCTATTTATAGCAATAGCAAAAATCCTCATCACTGGGCCAATAAACAACATTCTTATCAACGGAGAAAAGATTGAAGTTCTTTCCTTGGATTCTTCTTGGATCAACTATCAATACTCATGGAGTAGCAGTCAAGAAATCAAACAACATATTGCATTAGGCAAGTCTGCTGCACAAGACCGTTTTAAAGTGTCAAAGAGCAAAGATGTCAGCTTGAAGACTAAGGTGCACCTGACCCAAGCCATGGTGTTTTCAGTAACCTCATGTGCATGTGAAAGCTGGAGAATGAATAAGGAAGACAGTAGAAGAATTGATGCTTTTGAGTTATGGTGTTGGAGCCATGGGCTGCCAAAAGAACCAACAGATCCATTTTGGAAGAAGTACAGCCAGAGTGCTCCTTGGAGGTCAAGATGGCCAAACTTCATCTCTCATACTTCAGACATATTGTCAGGAGGGACTGGAGAAGGATATCATGTTTGGTAAGGTCAAGAGTCAGAGAAAAAGAGGAAGACCCCCAACAAGATGGATTGGCCAATTGGCAGCATTAGTGGACTCAAGCATGGCAACAGTGGTGAGGTTGGCCCAGTAACAGGCAGTGTTTCGTTCTGTTGTGCATAAGGTCTCCATGACCAGTACAGACTCAAAGGCACCTAACAACAACAACAACCAACCCAGTACACTGAGAAGACATGTATGTTCCACCATCTGAAAAGACTTAAATTCTGATTGGAATTTTGAGGACTTGCATCCCTTAGCAAAAGTCCAGTCCATGGCAAACTGTAGCAACTGATGCTTACTCAGAGTACCAAACATCTTTATATTCATCTGATCAGTTTCTAGTCAGCTCATCAACCCTAGCCATCCAAGTTAGGTCAAATAAGTATGAACTGCAAGTTTGGGGCTTCACATACACCTCCCTGCACTTCAAAACCGTCAGCTTTCCCTCTCATTTCATCTCAAGGGTGCCAATAGAACATTCCCCAATTCTATTCACAAGTAGACCCAGGTAATCATCAGCAAGAATTTTTCTCAATGGTTCCCTTCAACTTTCAGTCCTAGAAGAATATTTTCTTTGATGGGCCAACTTTCCTTGACTTGGAACCTCTGAAACTCAAAACGCCAAACTATCTGCCTTTTTTTCTTTTTTTTTTTCTTTCAATCACTAATCTCCAGTTCTTTCAACAGTTCTAGGTTGGTGTGCGTGTCTTTTAAAATGCAAATGTCTCAACTCTGAAATACTGGATGGAGTTCAAGATTCAACCTTAAAGTTCTAACAAATACAATCAAGTATA
>NW_006408962.1:558168-570013 GCF_000296735.1 Chrysochloris asiatica
CCCTGCTTTGAAAGACAAGAAGAATGGTTCATCATACCTATGTAGAATACAGGAATTGTCTTTGACAAGCCCTTACAAGTTTCATTTCCCCAAGTGTCCTCATCTTGGTATAGATGTACATGTCCAAATCCTAACTAAGGGAAAATGGAATTACCTGTGCCTGTGGTTAATCAGCTAGGCAAACATGGCAATCACTTTTGTTGACAACCTGTTGTGACTATTTAACTCATTCTACCCAAGCGTTAACATGTCTATGTCTTGTTTCTATCTTTAATGTTTATCTTAGGTCTTTTGCCACAATCACTTTTACTATTTTAGGGCAATTTTCAGCTCACAGGGTCCCGTCTAAAGAAGTGGGCCCCCATTCTATAGAACCAGATTTCTACTCTTGGCTCTCTATCACTGATGGTGGGGACATTAATTGAAATAAGCACTGGGTCTCCCATTTCCCACAGGATAAAACTAGGAAAACACGGAATTTGATGGTTGGAGGGAAAGATGCCATAGTTACATCTACTATCAATCTGACTGGCTGGTAGTAGGCAAAAGCCCTTTGAATCTCCCCCATGGTGATGATACATTTTAGCCATATTAGCTTCCAAACCGAACACATCTTGCCAAGCACAGACTAGAACCCCTGGGCCAAAAAGCCTCCCTTACACTGGGTTTCATATACACCCCTTTACCCTGAGTCCTCTCCTACTAAACAAAGATTAAAGAAGAGGGAAGGACAGTTCTAGTTTAACATGAATAGTAAGACTGAGAACAGCATGGAGACAAAGATAAGGATATCAAGAACTGAAACCTGAATAGAAACATCTGGCCACAGGTAGACAACCCATGAAGATATAGCCTAGAGCTGACAACTGCAGAAGGCACTCCATTTCCAAGATGCCTGTGCCCCTTTACTAAAAACTGATCAATATTCAACATAATACCTCTCTTAATCAATATGTACTAGCCCACTCACGGAGGAAGAGACCCTACACCTTTATAAACCCCAGTGCACCCCAATCCCAAAAGGCCCTCTCCAATTGCAGAGACAGACATGACTCACTCTTCTGAGAAGTGGCAACATGGTGGGAATAATTATTTAGCCCCCCTAGAGCAAGAGGGACCAGGGAAAAACATGACAATTTGGCACAGGTATGGCAAGGCAGCCTCTCAGACTCTTCTCTTGGTCACTTTGAGAGGCTCCCTGTGTGAGTGATGTGCTTTTCACTGGTAGCTACTTTACCCTCAAGGAGAATTCATCTTCACTGGTCCCTTTACTAGAGTATAGAGAGACTAGCCCTCCTCTTTGGTCAGGACTGCTGTCTCAGTGGTCAACTGCACCTGGTAAAGACCCTCCCCCCAGTCAGCCTGGAATCTGTCCTTTTTCCACATCTTGTTCAGCATCAAGAGTCCCGGTCAGAAGTGATGAATGGTGAATTCGAAGAGATGAGTTTGGACCAAGAGTCCTTTCACCTGAGGGTTAGCAAAACAAAAAGAATCAGTATGTAGTTTCTCAGGAATTGATCTCTAGTTTCCATGGCAGGTGTGACCCTTTGCTTTCAAAAATTCTAAGAGAATTAACATGAAGATATTCAGCGATAACACATTCTCACAATAGTATTTAGTCTACTCTGACCATTTCCTCAAACTAAAAGAAACATTACTGGCTGTATCATCTTAATTTATGAATATAGTACTTCACTTAAAAACTTCTCGAACAGGAATGTACTCAAATCTACAGCACAATATCCTTTTCTTCCTCTTAACAAGAGGAAAATCATACATACAGGGTGGGCCAAAATTTAACAAAAAAGAAAATGTTTACAATTCAGAAAGAGTATTGGTACACCAAATATCTCTTAAAACAGTATTATGTCAGTTGGTTGTGCTATTGTGGCTTGTGACTTGCTGTGATTCTGAAAGTTATGCACTGGTATTTTAAATATCAGCAGAGTCACCCTTGGAAAGGTTTCAGATTAGCTTCCAGAGAAAGACAGACTAGGAAGAAGGAGTGATGAACTACTTTCAAATATTTACTTACTGAAAACCTTATGAATAGCGAGAAACACTCAAATATAGTGCTGGAAAATGAACCCTCAGGTTGGAAGTCACTCAAAATGAGACTGGGGAAGAGCTGCCACCTCAAAGTACAGTTGACTATGATGATGCGAATGGAGTAAAGCCCATGGAGAAAAGCTCATGGGACCTTCATTTGTTGATGGGACACAGCTCAACATGAAGAAAAACAGCTGTAATCACCCATTAATAATCAGAACATTGAATGTACGAAGTATGAATCTAGGAAAATTTGAAATTGTCAAAAATAAAATGGAATGCATAAACATCAACATCTTAGGCATTAGTGAGCTGAAATGGACTGGTTTTGGCCATTTTGAATCTGATTCTGATGACCACATGGTTTACTATGCCAGGAAAGACAAAGTGAAGAGGAATGATGTTGCATTCATTGTTAAAAAGAACATATCCAGATATGTCATGAGGTACAATCCTGACTGCGATAGGATAATATCCATGTGCCTATAGGAAAAAACAGTTAGTACCATTATTATTCAAATTTATGCACCAACCACTAAAGCCAGTGAGGATGAAATAGAAGAATACTACCAACTTCTTCAATATGAAATTGATCAAACATGCAATCAAGTTGCATTGATCATTAGTAGTTATTGGAATGCAAAGGTTGGGAGCAAAGAGGAAGGATCAGTAGTTGGAAAATATGTCCTTGGTGATAGAAAAGATGCTGGAGATTGCATAATAGAATTCTGCAAAACCAATGATTTGTTCATTTCAAATACCTTCTTTAGACAGCATAAGAGACGACTATACACATGAACCTCTTAGATGGAATACATAGAAATCAAGTTCAATACATCTGTGGAGAGAGACGATGGGAAAACTCCATATCATCAGTCAAAACAAGGCCAGGGGCAGACTGTGAAACAGACCATCAATTGCTCATATGCAAATTCAAACTAAAGCTGAAGAAAATGAAAACAAGTCCATGAGAGCCAAAATATGGCCTTGAATATATCCCACCTAAATTTAGAGATCATCTGAAGAACAGATTTGATACATTAAACACTAAAGACTGAAGACCAGAAGAGTTAAGGGATGACATCAAGAACATCATACAGGAAGAAAGCAAAAAGTCACTAAGAAGACAAGAAAGAAGGAAAAGATCAAAATGCAAGTCAGAAGAGACACTGAAACTTGCTCTCCAGCGTAGAGATGCTAAAACAAATGGAAGAAATGAGGAGGTACAAGAGCTGAACAGAAAATTTCAAAGATCAGCTCATGAAGATAAAGTCAAATATTACAACAAAATGTGCAAAGATCTGAAGTAAGACACCCAAAAAGTAAGAAAACGCTCAGCATTTCTCAAGCTGGGGGAACTGAAGGAAAAATTCAAGCCTGGACTTTCATTATTAAAAGATTCTTTAGGCAAATTAGTGAATGATTCAGAAAACATCAAACTAAGATGGAAGAAATACACAGTCACTGTACCAAAAGGAAATGTTCGATGTTCAACCATTTGAAGAGGTAGTATATAATCAAGAGCCAATGATACTGAAGGAGGAAGTCCAAGGTGCATTGAAGGAATTGGCAAAGAACAAGGCACCAGGAATTGATGGAATAAAAGTTGAAATTTTTCAAGTAAGTGAGGTGACACAGGAGGCACTCACTCTCTATGCCAAGAAATTTGGAAGACAACTATCTGGCCAACTGATTGGAAGAGATCCGTATCTGTGCCCATTCTAAAGAGAGGTGACCCAATGGAATGCAGCAATGATCGGACAATCTCTTTGATATCCCATGCGAGTAATGTTTTACTAAAGCTAGTACAGATATGGCTGCAAGCATACATTGATAGAGAACTTCCAGAGGTTCAAGCCAGATTCAGAAGAGGCTGTGGAATAAGGGATATCATTGCTGATGTCTGATGGATCTTGACTGAAAGCAGAAAATATCAGAAAGATGTTTACCTGTGCTTTATTGACTATGCAAAGTCTTTCAATTGTGTGGCTCATGACAAGCTATGGACAACATTGCGAAGTATGAGTACTCCTGAACACTTAATTGTGCTCATGAAGAATCTGTATGTGAACCAAGAGGCAGTTGTTAGAACAGAACATGGAAACACTGAATGTTTTAAAATTCAGAAAGGTGTGTGACAGGATTGTATTCTTTCACCATACTTATCAAATTGTATGCTGAGCAAATAATCTGAGAAACTGGGTTATATGAAGAAAAATGTGGTATCCGGATTGGAGGAAGACTATTTAACAACCTGCAATATGCAAATGATACAACATTGCTTGCTGAAAGTTAAGAAGACTTAAAATATATACTGATAAAGATCAAAGAGCACCGCCTTCAGTATAGAAAACAAAAATCCTCACCAATGGACCAATAAACAACATTCTTATCAACGGAGAAAAGATTGAAGTTGTCAAGGACTTCCTTCTTCTTGGATCAACTATCAACAGTCATGTAAACAGCAGTCAAAAAATCAAATGACATATTGCATTAGGCAGTATGCTGCACAAGAAATTTTTAAAGTGTTGAAGAGCAAAGATGTTAGCTTGAAGACTATGGTTTGCCTTACCCAAACCATGGTATTTTCAGTAACTTCATATACATGCGAAAGCTGCACAGTGAATAAGGATGACTGTAGAAGAATTAATGCTTTTGAGTTATGGTATTGGAGGAGAATATTGAAAGTGCCATGGGCTGCCTAAAGTACCAACAGATCTGTGTTGGAAGAAGTGTATCCAGAGTGCTCCTTGGAGGCAAGATGGCCAAACTTCATCTCTCATACTTCAGACATATTGTCAGGAGGGACCAGTCCCTAGAGATAGATATTGTGTTTGGTAAGGTGGGGGTCAGAGAAAAAGAGGATGACCCTCAACAAGCTGTATTAGCAAAGTGGCAGCCCGATGGGCTCAAGCTAGCAACAACAGTGAGGTTGGCACAGGATCGGGGAGTGTTTCGTTCAGCTGTGTATAAGGTTGCTAAGAGTTGGTACTGACTCTATGTCACCTAACAACAACAACAATGTTCTCAGAAGATCTGAAACATTAATACAAACAAAAAATAAAGTACACACAAATAATATCTTGAACAACGTACAATTTTTAAAATTACTATCACACCAGCCAAACAAATCCTTAACCACCTTTTAAATGGATTAATTTATACCATTTTACTCTAGAAAGAATATCAAAGCTATTGTTACAAAACAACTTTTCAGTGCCCACTCACATTTAAGTTTCATCTTGAATGTGCAAATTCAGAATTTTGCATTGCAAATTCAATGTTTACATTTATTTTAAGAATTATATTTGAACACTACCATACCAAAAAAAAAAACCTTTCTCACTTGTATAAGGATAGGGTGTTGTCTTCTATGGACCACCTCCCTGTGTTTTTGTTTCAGTATCACACACAAGTGTGGAATTTCCAGCCCTCCCCTATTGCCTTCTTTAAACCATGCCTAGGAGTTTCTCCTCTTCAGTCAGAGGTCTCATATTTACCTTAACCTTCCCTTCTCCTTTCTAATCCTAACCCCAATCTTACAATTAGGTCCCGTTCTAAATGATTCAAAAGTTGATCCCTAATTTCATGAGGGGAATTATTTTTTCTTCCCTTCTTATATCTGGACATTCGCTTTTGAAATGGCCTGTCTTCCCACACTTATAACAGTCATCCGCTGTTGGGCTTAAGGACCTAGCCCTGTCCTCTCCTCTCTTTCCTCTGAAGATTCCTAACACAGTAACCACTGCCCCACTTCTCTAGAGAATGGGGGTCTTGCTCTAGCCTCTTACTATTTTAGTCACAGTTCAACACCTTGATTATGGCATTCTGTTTTTGCTCCTTCTCCTCTCTACAAAAACTGTCTGAGTTTCTCTTAACGGTTCATCAATGGGTTTGTTACTCCATTCCACTACGCCTTACTAAGCAGACTAGAGCCTGATTCCCTGGGCACTCAACTCCTCTATTTCGTGGAAGCTTCTTGTGTACCCTGACGTTTTTCCCAGGTTTGGGAACTGTCTGCACAAGCCCTCAATATTCTCCCTGAAGGATTGTCACAAGTAATATATTTGGGAGTCTCTCCTGCTCCCTTCTCCCCTTACCAAAAATTATTGTTGGTAAGTAGTTAATTTTGGTTAACTTTGCACAAGCATAGCATAAAGGAAAATAAATCCTAAATAGAAGAAAAATATCATTAAAAAAAAAAAGACTCAAACCTAACATTCATTGTACAAATTTCTGAAAAACTGAAAGATTAAGCATAAACAAAACTATTGTTATCTACAGAGAATATACAACATTTCAACCTTAAAAGTTATTGTTGGTAAGTAGTTAATGTGGAATTCTGTTCCCTAGTTCCTATTGGTCTTCGTGTCTGAGTTCTCCTGCTAGCTCAACCCCTCAATAGTTTCCTGGGTTCTGGTACTAATGGAGGTTTTTTGCATACAACTCTGAGATTTTGCTTTGTCCGTCTCCAACTGCATTGTGACTCTGCACTTGCTTCCCATCCAAAATATGTCTCAGTCACACAATAACCCCCCAAAATGCCTGAGAGCCAAGGTGATACTTACAGTCCAATTCCACCACCACCACCCCCCAACCCCCATGGCCCTTTCAGAGATTGCCTGGTCATCGCAGTTACTCTGTTCTCAGTCCTTCAAGTCTGTAACACTAATGCTAATCATCTTTTAACAGTCTTGGGTCTTTTTCTGGCTCTCACTAGGAGGAATCACTCTTGTGAAGTAGGCTGCTGAAACAAGATGGGAAAGTTGGTTCCACCAGGGCTGCCACTCCAAGCGGGCAGAAAATCCCAGACAGACTACCAAATTTGTGAGAAACACTGTCAAAACCAACAAACACTCAAGTAATCCAATCTGTACTTATTTTAGTGAGAGAGATGTTTTCTTTATTCTATTTTGCAAAATCAGGCATCCAACCCAGCACCACATGGTTGGCCCACAAACAGTTTTATTCCCTTGTATAGAAAAAGCCCCTCTTCCAGTTGCTCTTCCACTGGGTATTATGGAGTTCACAGTCTACTCCCAATAGTCCTTACTGGGAGCATTCTCATTTCCCCTTATTCCGTGAACTTCCCCTATTGCCTTCATTGGTGTATTCTTATTTTAAATTTCCTAGCTAGTCAAACTAGTTCCTCCCCTCCATTGAGCTCCTTTCATTATGCTAGCCTGCTACCCCCAAGACTTCCCTTAGTCCTGAAGTTGGACCATGCCAACAAGAATTATTTCTCAAAAACCCATCAACAGTGACATTTGAAATGTTTTTCAATCTCCTTTAATTCCATAATTCCTTAATGCTAATTTCATAATGCACCTGGTTTAGGGCATTTTCAAAATAGATGCATGTTACTGAAAGAAGCAAAATTATATTTCCACTTACTTCTAAAACAAACTTCTAAAATTCTCCCCAGAGAACTGGGGTGGAAAGTTGATGGCAGGAAGAACTCATTTTGAGAATTTTGTAGTTTTTGCCAGAATGAAAGTGCTTGCAAGTTTCATTGACTCATGTCATTGAATATTACCAATCATAAAAAAACAATTCATGGAATTCTCATCCCTGATATTTTTTCCATGAAAATATGGAATGACGGATGTCTACTTATGACTAAAAAGAGTCATGTGACTTCTATCAACCAGCTTCAATACTGGAAAACAAATTGGTTAACTTTGCACAAGCATAGCGTAAAGGAAAATAAATCCTAAATAGAAGAAAAATATCATTTAAAAAAAAGACTCAAACCTAACTTTCATTGTACAAATTTCTGAAAAAGTGTAAGATTAAGCATAAACTTAAAACTATTGTTATCTACAGAGAATATACAACATTTCAACCTTATAAGTTATTGATGGTAAGTAGTTAATATGGAATTGCATTTTTATGATGCTAACAGCCACAGCAAAATGATTTTTTTTTCTTTACAAACAATAAAGCCAGCTTATTATGAAGTATATCTATTTCCTTTGCATCTTTATATGATACATTAAATAATATCATTAACTGAGATGTAAATAGTCATAGTACACTTTAGACCTCCTTTCCTGAGTCTGTTGCATAATAAGATGGTTTTAAGTAAGACACTAATACATTGATTAAGTGCTAACTTAATGCTAATTCTAGCCAGAAACTGTCATAGATCATCCCTGTTCAAAAATAATAAGCTTACAAAATGCAGTTACATTTATCTAGTTCTATCCAGGTAGCATTACAAGAGAGAGATAAAGAATTAGGGAAAAGTTTGTTTCTGTGCAGACGCCTATCTGCTGTACCCTAAATTCAGAGTATATGGTCAATAAAAGGTAGACTACATTCTCTTTTTAATTGGTTTATTATTTTGGCAAATGACATGTTCACTGCCTTCCTTTTGTCTTAGAAATAAATATATTTTAACTTGGTAATAACTGACAATAATGTGTCTCTTAACTTTGCAGATTACTGACCCAATGAATGTCTCCAAGACAGAATCCAGTTTTCCTTCTGTCACTGAGTTTATCCTCCTAGGTTTCTCTTTTGAGTGGCAGATTCATGTCCTAATTTTCTCACTCTTCACTACGACATATGTCCTGACCATCACAGGAAATGGGGCCATTTTTTGTGCTGTTGTGTGACCAGTGACTCCACACTCCTATGTACATGTTCCTCAGGAATTTGTCCTTTATAGAGATCTGGTATGTCTCTTCTACAGTCCCCAAGATGTTGGTCAACATTTTCTCAAAGACAAAGACAATCTCCTTTGCTGGTTACTTTCTCCAATTCTATTTCTTTTTCTCTTTGGGCACATCTGAATGCTTCCATTTGTGTGCCATGGCTTTTGATAGGTATCTTGCTATCTGTCATCTCTTATACTACCCTGATATCATGACTGGACATCTCTGTGCCAAACTAGTTATTGCATGCTGGGTTTGTGGGTTTCTGTGGTTCCTGGTCCCTATTGCTTTCATCTCTCAGATGCCCTTCTGTGGCCCAATCATTATTGACCATGTTGTATGTGATCCAGGGCCACTGTTTGCATTGGCATGTGCCTCTGCACCAATAATACAAATGGTTTGCTACATTCAAATCTCATTAATGCTCTTAGGTAACTTCTTCTTCATCCTTGGATCCTATACTCTTGTTCTATTAGCTGTGTTGCGTGTTCCATCAGCCACTGAGAGACGTAAAGCCTTCTCAACCTGTGGGTCTCATTTGACTGTGGTATAACTGTTCTTTGGTCCCCTTACAGTCATGTATGTGAACCCAGGACTTGGACACACTGCTGTGATGCAAAAAGTCACAACCTTGTTCTATACTATGGTTACCCCACTCTTTAAGCCCATCATTTACAGTCTCGGGAATAAGGAAATTAAGGCAGCCCTGAGGAAACTTCTGGGGAGTTTCAACATAAACTAAAAAGGCTGTTGTTACTGTTATGTGCCATCAAGTTGTTTCCAACTCATAGTGACCCTGTATAGGGATTCCAAGAGTGGCTGGTTTGTTTGAACTGCTAGCCTAATGATTACCATTCCATTGCTTATCCTATAGCACTACGACAGGGCACTAAACTAAGACATACGACACAATTTCTCCATGATTAGATCAGTATAATTTAACAAAAATAATGTGTATTATCAAACCATGCAGGCAAGAAGGCAATGGGGAGACATATACAAAACCTTAGAAGAAAAAACTGCCAACCAAGAATCGTCTATCCAGCAAAACTATCAATCAAATACGATGGTGCAATCAAAACATTCCAGGATAAACAGAATCTAAGAGATTTTATCAAAACCAATCCAGCACTTCAAAACATCCTAAAGGGAGTTCTTTGGAATGAAAACCAACAAGAACAGACAACAACCAGAGATTGGCAGGTGTGGCAACACCAACTGGAACTCAGTTGGCAGATAACAGAGTCCAGAACAGAAAAAGCTGCAACAACAAATTCAAAGAAGCTATGAAGTCAACTGAAGCTCAAAATAATATCAATGTCAAAGAAGGGATAAATGTAGGAGCAGAGATCCAGGTGGTGAGGATGTCAGGTAGATTATAGGATCTACCAGTCCCAGGGTGTGTCACTTCTCATATACAAACCTTAAAATGTAATTTATCCAAGGTTTCTATAGGAAAATAATACACTAGCCCAATAACATCTATTCACACATTGTTTCCTTTTCATAGTACCTCATTTTAAGCTGGAGTTCAGGTTTTAATTCTGTATGTAACAATACCAATTAAAATATTCAGAAATGTATGTTACCTAAAATTTTCATGTACTGGTTACCTAATATTTTTTTCTAAATAAGATATTGCCACAAACTTGATGGATCAGTTGACTGGGTTTTTTATTAGAGCATATGCTCCTGAAAATTGAGGAGGAAATGGTTCACTTCAGGATAAACTATTTGCATTAAATTTGTTACTGAACAGTAACATCATTGTTTACTGATTGTTGTTTGTTGCCGTACATTATAATGGTAACATCAAGGAAATTTTTAAAGCAAAAAGAGCATCCAGAATTCAATGACTCTAGCACAACTATTTTATTTTTACTGTATTTTAGTTAGGGTAATTTCAAACTTGTTTTCTTGTATGGGAATTTTTTGTAATTATTATTTTTTAGAACCCATACTAATATCATATAGATTGTAAATTCTCATGTGTTGTGATGAACATGTTTCTAGGAGAGTTTTCCTTTCAAGTAGTTTGAATCTGGCTTGTGAAGCATAATAAGAAACGGAATTTTCAGAAGGAAGGTTAGAAAAAAAGGGACATTTTACCATTGCAAAATAAGGACCATTTAACAAATTAGTACCTGCCATTCAAAACTAAAGGAGCTCTGGTAGCATAGTGTTTATGAATTGGACTGCTAATCTCAAGGTTGGCAGTTCGAAACTACCACCTGTTCCGCAGGAGAAAGATGAGGCTTTCTGGTCCTGTAAAGATTTGCAGGCTCTGAAACCCTGTGCAGGGTCACTATGAGTTGTCACCAACTCCATGGTACTTAAACAACAACATTCAAAACTAAGATTAGTAAATACTCCCATATCCTGCACTAATACTTTTATTGGACTTTAATCTGTTTCCACTTGCTTTCTTTAAAAAAAATAAATCTCAATACAATATTTATGAATATTTGCCATGGTGATATTTTGCAAACCTATGCTAGAACTGACTCTACAGCACAAAACAACAACATGTTAGATCTAAGCATTTTGTTCAAAACCAGAACTCTCCCACATGATCTAGTATTTTAAAATGCAATATGCATGCAACAATTCTTCTATTAGCATTTTTATCTTATAACATTTATAACAATTTCCTAGGAATAAGTTAGCTTATAAATATCAAAACATAGGAATGTGTTTATGAGTTTTGGCATGGACATCCCAGATAGACAACTTAGATGTGAAAAGTTTTGAAGACCTTTAATTAATCTTATCAGAATTCGGCCATGTATTTCTCACTTATCATCCACTGAATATGTTTTCCAGCACCGTACCCTTTCCCAGGGTACATTACTTTGCAGGTTCCCGAGATCAGGTAAAGGAACCCTACTGGTACTGTGGGCTAGATGTTTGGTTGCTAAACACAAAGTCAGTGGTTCAAGCCCACCATATCCTCTGTGAAAGAAAGATGAGGCTGACTGTTTCTGTATCGATTAACAGCATTGGAAACCCTATGGAGCAGTTCCTCTCTGCTATAGGGTCATTAGGAGTCTGGTGTGGTGCAGTAGGATACACACTGACAGCTAACCAAAAGGTTAGCAATTCAAACGCACCAGCCACACCTTGGAAACCCTATATAG
>NW_006408962.1:570178-583208 GCF_000296735.1 Chrysochloris asiatica
AATGAGTACAGTTTTGCAGTCACTAGCTGTTTAGTTGTTTCTTCCTATAACCCCATTTCCATAGTGTTAACTTAGTGACCTAACACTATAAATTTATATATGACATTTTACCAAAGCCAAACTGTATCCATGGAAAGGTGGCAGTGTGCCATAGAGCCAATTCTGTCTCATAGTGACCTTGCATAGCATCTCAGAGGCTGCAAATCTTTACGGGAGCATAAAGCCTCATGTTTCTCTTACAGAACAGCTGGTACTTTCAAACTGAGATTAGCACATTGTTTCATAACCGCTACATTAAGGAGAAAGAACAAATTAGGAATTGTTGTTAGGTGCCCTTGAGTCAGTTCCAACTCACAGTGACTTTATACACCAAAGAATGAAACACTGCCTGGTACTGTGACATCATCTCAAGAACTGTTACATTTGAGCCCATTGAGGTTGCCACTATGCCAATCCATCTTGTTCGGGGACTTGCCCTTTTTCGCTGAGCCTCTACTTTGTGTGTGGGGGGTTAATTTCCATCAAGTCAATTTTAACTCATAGCCACCCTGTATAGGGTCCCCAAGGAACAACTGGTGAGTCAAACTGACTGCCTTTCAGTTCAAACCAAACATGCTGTCCAGGGCTTATCCTATATCACCACTGTACCAAGAATGATGTCCTTCTCCAGGGATTGTTCCATCCTGATAACATTTCAAAGACATAGTCTCATCATTCTGTCCTCTGAGGAGCATTTTGGCTGTACTTGATTTGTTTGTTCTTCCTGTAGTCCAAGGTCTTTCAATATATTTCTCCAATACCACAATTCAAATGCATCAATTCTTCTAACATCTGCCTTATATATTGTCCAAATATCACATTCATTTGAGGCTACTGAAAACACTATAGCTTGGGTCAGACACACCTTAGTCCTCAAACTGACTTCTTTACTCTTGAATGCTTTAAAGGGATCTTGTACATCGGATTTGTCTAATGAAATACAGTTTGGTTTCTTGATTACTTCTTCCATGAGAATTGATTGTCGTTCCAAGAAAAATGAAGTCTTTGACAGCTACAATTTATTCTCCATTTATCATTATGTTCTTTTTTGATAAATAATACAATGAGGATTTTTGTGCTGAAGGCTGTACTCGTTGATCTTCATCAGTAAGCATTTTTAAGTCCTCTTAGCTTCCAGCAAGCAAGGTTGTATCACCTACATATCGCAGGTTGTTAGTCTTCCTCCAGTCCTGATACCATGTTCTTCTGCATATAATCCAGCTTCCTGAATCATTTATTCAGCATCACATTGGATACATATGGTTGAAATATACAATCCTGACAAATATGTTTCTTGATTTTGAACCATTCAGGAAACCCTTGTTCTGTTTGAATTACTGCCTCTTGGTCATGTATAGGTTCCTCATGAGCACTATTAAGTGTTCTGGCATATATATTCTTTGCAGTAGCATATCTATTCTTCCATACTTTGCTATGATTCACAGAGTCAAAAGTCTTTGCATAGTCAATAAAGTACAACTAAAGATCTTTCTGCTATTCTCTGCTTTCATCCAGGATCCATTTGATGGTAGCAATTATATCTCTCATTCCATGTTCTCCTCTGAATCAAGCTGGAATTTCTAGTACTTCCATGTCAATGTACACTTAGAGTCATTTTTAAATTATCTTCAGCAAAATGTTATTTGCATGTGATATTAATTATATTGTCCAATGATTTCCGCATTTCATTTAGTCATCTCTCTTTGGAATAGATACAAATATGGATCTCTTCCAATCAGTTGGCTAGGTAGCTATCTTCTGAATTCCTTTGCATAGATGAATAATCTCCTTCAAGGCTGTATCATTTGTTGAAAGATTTCAATTTGCATTCCATCAATCCCTGGAGACATGTTTTTTGCCAATGTCTTCAGTGCAGTTTGTATTTCTTCCTTCATTACCAACATTTCTTCATCATATGCTGCCTCATTAAATGATTGGACACCGACCATTTCTTTTTGGTACAGTGACTCTGTATATTCCTTCCATCTTCTTTAGATGCTTTCTTCATCATTCAAAATTTGGTCCAGAAAATGGTTCAATATTATGAGTCAAGGCTTGAATTTTTCTTCAGTGTCTTCAGCCTCAGAAATGCTGAGAGTGTTCTTCACTATCGGTTTTCTAACTCCAGGTCTTTGCACATTTCATTATAATATTTCACTTTGTCTTCTCGATCTACCCTGTGCAGTTTTCTGTTCAGCACTTTTACTTCCTCATTTCTGCCATTCACCTTAGCTTCTCTATGACCAAGGATTGGTTTCTTAGTTTCTTAATTCATTTAGATCTTTTCTTACTTTCTTGTTTTTTAAATTATTTTTTTATTTCTTCCTCTATGGTGTTCTTGATGGTATTAATAACTCTTCTTGTCTTTGGTCATTAATTAAAAGGTATCTGCAATGAGTAAGTCATTGGTCTTGAAAAATTATATCATGTGATCTCCAGCATCATTTCTATCACATAGGCCATATTTTCCAAACTAATCTTCCTTACACTTTATTTTCAATTTTCACATTCCAGTCACCAGTAATTGTCATTTTTATTGCATGTTGGATCAATTTCAGATAGAAGAAGTTGGTAGAATTCTTCAATTTTATCACCACTGACTTAAGTGTTAGATGCATAAATTTGAATATAAGTTGTATTAACAGGTATTCCTTAAAGGTGTATGGATATTATCCTGTCACTGACAGAATTGTAAATCATGAAAGATTCAGAAAGGCTCTTTTTGATAATGAATGCTATGCCATTCCTCTTCCATTTGTCATTCCCAGAATAATAAACCACATGATTGTCTGATTCAAAAATTAATAATACCAGTCCATTTCAGTTCATTAATGCCTAGGCTGAGACCTGATGTAGTGTTGTAGCTGGGCTGCTAACAAAGTTGGCAGTTCACACCCACCAGCTGCTCCTTGGAAACTCTATACTGGGTTATTATGAGTTGGAACTGACTGGACATCACTCAACAAAAACAACAATGCCAAGAATATTGGTCTTTATGAGTTCCATTTCATTTTTGGCAACTTCCAATTTTCCTCAATTCATACTTTGTACATTCCATCTTCCAATTATTAATAGATGTTTGCAGTCATTTCATGCATTTTAGTTTCCCATCAACAAATGAATATCCCAAATTATATGTTGCATCCATGTCATTAATGGTCAACTCTACTTTGAGGAGGCAGTCGTATTTTGAGTGCCTTCCAACCTGCAAGGCTCATCTTCCAGCCATATATCTGACAATGTTCTACTGCTGTTCATAGGTTTTCATCTTCTGGTACTTTAACTGACAGTGTTCCACTGTTGTTCATAAGGCTTTCATGGCTAATCATTTAAAGTGATCTGCCTCTCCTTCTTCCTAGTCTGTGTTAGTCTGATGGCTCAGCTACAACCTGTCCACTATGGGTAACCCTGCTGATATTTAAACTACTGGTAGCATAGCTTCCAGTATTGCAACAACATAAAAGGCGCCATAGTATGCCAAAATGGCATACAAGTAGTGGTGTCATGGTTGAGGTTTCCCTAAAAGAAAAGTCTGAGGCAAGGATTTATTTACAAGTGGTTTATTGGATAAAGGTTCCAGGAAGGAGGAATAAGGAATGAAGACAACATACTGTAATCAACTGGGATTTGATTCCATTGGGATCCTTGGGAATTGTCCATCGGAATGGCATAAGGCTGGGTCACTAATCAATCAGTCCCAGGTTGCCCCTCAGGATGTTGTTGTTATTAAGTGTCATCGAGTCAGTTCCGTCTCATAGTGATCCTATATAAGGTTTATGAGAAGCAGCTGGTGAGCTTGGACTGCTGACCTTACGGTTCAAACTATCCTTGCAGCCTAGTACATTAACATTCAGTGCCACACCAGGACTACCCTCAGGAAATTGTTGTTGTTAAGTGCCATCAAGTTGATTTCGACTCATAGTGACCCTGTGTAGAGTTTCTGACTTTGCTATTCAAACTGACCTTATGGTTGAATGCTCGTCCTACAGTTCCCCACCAGGAAGACGGCTCCCCTATATTTCCAAGCTGATTCTCCAAGTTAGCAGACTAGCCACAGAAATGTCGCTGGGAAGAAATAAGAATGACACTCCTTTCCTGTTTTTAAACCATTCAGTGTCCACTTCTGTTCAAATGACTGCCTTTTGGTCTGTGTACAGGTTCTTCATAAACACTATTAAGTGTTCTGGAATAACCATTCTTCACAATCACTTGCCATGATCCAGTGTTAAAGCCTTAGTACAGTCAATAAATCACAAATCAACATCTTTCTCATAGTCTCTGCTTCCAGTCAAGAGCCATCTGACATCAAAAATGGTATACCTCAGTTCACATCCTCTTCTGAATCCAGCTTGAATTTCTGGCAGTTCCCTGTGTTTTACAATATACAGCAATACAGCAGTGTTTTAACTCTCCTCAGCAAAATTTTACATGTGATGGTTAATGCATACCATTGGGTCACCTCTCTTTGGAATGGATAAATATATGGATCTCTTGCAATTGGTTGGCCAGGTAACAGTGTTCCAAATTTCTAGGCATAAATGAGTGAGCACTCCAGTGCTGCATCAGTTCATTGAAATATTTCTAGTTCTATTTTATCAATTATTAGTGCCTTGGGTTTGTTTTTTTTTTGCCATTTCTATAAGGGCAGCTTCGACATATTTCTTAAGTACAATGCATTCCTGATCATATGTTACCTCTTAAAATGGTTGAACATCAACCATATCTTTTTGGTATAGTAACTCTCTGGATGCCTTCTATCTCCTTTTGATGCTTTAAGAATCATGAAATATCTTGTCCATGTAATTGTTGTAAGTGCCATCCAGTCGGTCATACCAACCATATATAAGGTTCCCAAGGAGCAACTAGTGGGTTTGAAATGCTTTGTGGTTCACAGTCCATTGTGAACATTCAATATTGCAAGTCAAGGATGAAATTTTTCTTCAGTACTTTCAGCTTGAGAACTCCTGAGTGTGTTCATCATTTTTGGTTTCCTACTCTAGGTCTTTGTTCATTTTGTTATTGTACTTTACTCTGTTTTTTAGAGCTGCCCTTTGGAATTTTCTGTTCACCTCTTTTACTTTCATATTTCTCACATTAGATTTAGCATTTCTATGCTGTAGAGCAAGTTTCAAAGTCTCTTTTGAAATCCCTTTTGGTCTTTTTTAATCTGTCTTTTTAATAGAATTTGCTTTCTATCTGTATAATTTTCTTGACACCATCTCACAACTCTCTGGTCTTTGGACATTCGTGTCTTATGCATCAAATCTGTTCTTGAGATGGTCTGTAAATTCAGATGGGACATGTTCATGGTCATATTTGGCCCATGGACTTGTTTTAGTTGTCTTCAGCTTCAGCCTGAACTTGCATATGAGATATTGATGGTCTGTTCCACAGTCGCCCCTGGATTTGTTTTGATTGATGATATTAAACATTTCCACCATTTTTTTCCTCAGATGTAGTTATCGTGTGTATTCCATCGGGTGAGGTCCATTTGTATAGCTGCCTTTTATATTGTTTTTAAAAAGTATTTGAAGTGAATAAGTCTTGCAAAATTCTGTCATGGGATCTCCAGCATCATTATTATTACCAAAATGGTATTTTCCAACTACTGATCTTTCCTCTTTGTTTCCAGCATCCACATTCCAATCACCAGTAATTCTCAATACATCTTGATTACATTTTTATCAATTTCAGACTGAAGAGTTGTTAGAATTATTCAATTTTGTCAGCACTGACTTTAGTGGTTGGTGTGTTAATTTAAATAACAGTGGTATTAACTGGTCTTCCTTGTAGGTGCATAGACATTATCCAAACACAAACAAAATTATACTTCAAGATGAATCTTGAAACCTCTTTTTTGAGGATGAATATAATGCCATTCCTCTTCAATTTTTCATTCCCAGGATAGTAAACCATAGGATTGTCAGATTTAAAATGGTGGATATCAGTCCATTTCAGCTCACTAAACCCTAGAATGTCAATCTGTATGCATCTTATTTCATTTTGACAACTTACAATTTTTCTAGATTCATACATTGTACATTCCATGCTACAATTATTAATGGATGTTTGCAGACGTTTCTACTCTTTTTCAGTTGTTCCCCATCAGCAAATGAGGATCCTGAAAGCTTTACTCCATTTGTGTCATCATGCTCAACTCTACTTTGAGCAGGCAGCTCTAACCTAGTCATAATGTGAGTGCCTTCCAACCTGAGGGACTTACTTTCCACTCATTTATCTTACAATGTTCTGCTGGTACTCATAAGATTTTCAGTTACTAAACATTCAGAAGTAGCCTGTCTCTCTCTTAGTCTAGAAAGTTGGCTAAAACCTGTCTATCATGGGTGATGCTGTTGGTATATAAAATACCAATGGCATAGCGTACTGCATCACAGCAACACACAAATCACCACACTACAACAAAATGACAGCTGAGTTGTGGAAAGCATTATGGGGGATTAAATGGCATGTAGAATAATTCTTGAAGGTAAGTGATGGTTTTGCATGTGTATATAGATATAAAATGATTTTTAAAAACTAAATTAGCACATATAAGTTAATATCAGAAATTGAAAACTATTCAGAAAATAAATGTACAATTTATCTATAAATGGAATTAGTGGAAATATAAAGAAAAAAATAATTTGAAGCCAATTTATGGATAACTTCAGGATTTATATTGTGAATAATGAAAACCTCTTATAGTTTCTCAGTGGGGAAATAAAATCAAAGCTACATTTTCAGAGTTTCTAATAACTGCTGTAGTCAAAATAAGAGATAACAAAGATATGAGTAATGTTTGTTTTTCTTAGTCTTTCAGTGTGAGGAATTTGCTTTTAGATATCACTCAATCTATGATCCACAGACCAGTGTTCCTAGTCCACAAAGACTTGATCTCTTCAACTGTCTTAAATTACATGGTATACACTATAAGACTATGCAAAAGCTTTCAACAGTGTGGATCATGACAAGCTATACATAACACTGCAAAGAGTGAGTAATCCAGAACACTTAATTATGCTCATGAGGAACCTATACATATACCAAGAGTTGATCATTAGAATAGAACCAGGGGATACTGAATGGATTAAAAGGAAAGTGCTTTTAATGAAGGTTTTAACCTTCATCAAACTTATTCAATCTGTATACTGAACAAATAATCTGAGAAGCTGAACTATATGAAAAAAAAAAAAAAAAAATGGACCAGAAGAAGATTCTTTAACAATCTGCGATATAAGAATGATACACTCTTTTTTTTTTGTACACTCTTGATTATAGAAAGTGAAAAGAACTTAAAATACTGAAGAAATCAAATGCATCTCAAGGTAAAAAAAAACAAAAACTAAAGTAATAAATGGAGAAAAGATCAGTTATTAAAGATTTCATTTTGCTTGGTCCACAATCAACATTCATGGAAGCAGCAGTCAAGAAATCAAACACCGTATTGCATTAGGCAAATCTGCTGCTTAACACCATTTTAAAGTGTGAAAGATCAAAGATAACAGTTTGAGGACTAAGATGTGTCTGCCCCAAATCATGACATTTTCAAAAGCCTCATATGCATGTGAAAGTTGGACAACGAATAAGGAAAACCATAGAAGAATCCCTAAGCATTTGAATCATGATATTGGAGAAGAATATTGAAAGTACCATGGACTGTCAGAAGAACAACCAAATCTATGTGGCAAGAAGAATAAACGAAATGCTCCTTAGAGGGCAGGATGGGGAGATTTCATCTTTCATATTTTGGAAATGTTATCAGGTGGGACCAGTCCCTGGAAAAGGGTATCATGATTGATAAAGTGGAGCATCAGGAAAAAAAGGGAAGACCCCCAATGAGGTGAATTACCACAATGGGAGCAGCAATGGGCTCAATTGTAACAAATGTATGAGTAGGGCGAAGGACTAGGCAGTGTTTCCTTCTATTTGAAGCTCGCTATGAGTCGGGAGTCCTGGTGTGGTGCTGTGGGTTAATGCGCCAGATTGCAAAGCCATTTGAACTGCAAGGTTGGCAGTTCAAGCTCACCAGCTGCTCCTCAGAAACCCTAGACTGGGTCGCTATGGTTAGGAACAGACTCGACGGCACTTCACAACAACAACATAAGTCAGAACCAACTCAACAGCACGTAGCAACAACACTTCATATGAGCATTCATTTCTGAGTGAAATAATTATACCATGTAGAATCTATATGCCTTAAACTTAAAATGGAAGTGCCATTAATCAATGAAAATAAATGCTGTCTCATATTAGTTGGAAAGCCACATGTTCCGCTGAAGTATTTCAATCATTTGACTTAAATAGTAATGCTATTTGCCTTTTCTTTAATATAGAAATAATTCTGCATGACAAGGAGCCCTGCTAGTGCAACAATTAAGTACGTGTGCTAACCAAAAGTTTCACAGTTCAAACCCATCCAGTGGCTTTGCAGAAGAAAGACACGGCGATCTCTCTCAACAGATTGTTGTCAGGTGTCATCTAGTCACTTCCAACTCATAACAACCCTGTATAGGGTTACCAGGGAGCAGCTGGTGAGGCCCAAAATATTATAGGCTAGAAAATCATGTGGAGCAGTATTACTCTGACACATGGGGTCACTATAAGTGGAAATCAACTCAATGACACCTAACAACAATATCCTTCTTATAAGGTCATTTTGTAATTCTCCTCATTTTATTGTCAATGTCCTACAATGTTTTATACTTCAACATTTCCCTCACCTGGCTCTCTACATATCACCTCTGTATCCACTAAATTGTAAGAAATATTGTGGATGCCAACAAACGCTCAAATAATCCAATCTGTACTCATTTTAGTGGGAGAGAAGTTTTCTTTATTTGATTTTGCAAAATCTGGCACCCAACCCAGTAGGCACAGGCAGATGCGCCCCATGGACTGCCCACAATTTTATTCCCCTGTATAGAAAAAGTCCCTCCTCCAGTTCCCCTTCTACTGGATATTATGGAATTCACAATCTCCTCCCAAGGTTACCTTACTGGGAACATTCTCATTTAAAGTTAGTTTCCCCCTGTCTCCATAACTTTCCCTATTTCCTTCCTTGGTGTATTCTTATTTTAAAGTTCCTAGCTGGTCAAACTAGTTCTTCCCCTCCACTGAGCTCCTTTTGGTTATGCTAGACTGCTACCTGCAAGACTTCCCTTACTCCTGATGTTGGACCATGCCAATAAGAATTATTTCTCACAAACGCATCAACAGTGACATTAGAAATGTTTCTCACCTTCACCTCTGAACTAGCACTGCATCTTTCAGATTCTCAAACTATGTCATCTGGATATTTCTTAGAGTCAATATTTCAGGTGGACAAGACATTTGCAAACAGTGATAACTCGGAAAAGTTGTCACTTCTCTTTACTTATTCCTCAGAGAGCATATAGTATCATTAACTTTTTAAAGATGTGTTGGCTTGGGGCAAAACTTTTCTAATGCTTTAGAGGAAAAGTCCCAGATGAGCATGTGATGGGGAAAGGGCAGTCTTCATTTTGTGCAGCAATAAAACTCTCTTTTGAGCTGGAGACTGAAGCATGTGGTTTATCAAACAGCTCCTTTAAAGATTTGGTCCAAATCAAAGTCGTGATTATTTCATGAGCATTGCTGATGTTCCTGACATCCCCTTTCATTCCATAATTCCCTAATGATAATTTGATACTGGTCCTGGCTTAGGGCATTTTCAAAAGACATACATGTTAGTGAAAGAAGCAAAAATATACTTGCATTTACTTCTAAAACAAACTTTTAAAAATGGAATTAAGAGTTGGTTGCAGAAAGAACTCTTTTTGAAATTTTTTGTGTTTTTTGCCAGAATGAAAGAGCTTGTGACTTGCATGGACTCAGGTCATTGAATATTACCAATCACAAAAATAATTCATGGAATTCACATCTCTGATATCTTTCCCATGAAACTATGGAATGAAAGATGTCTACTAATGTCTAAAGAAAGTCATTTGACTTCTGTCACCCATCTTCAGTAGTAGAAAAATGTTGCTTAATTTTGCACAAGAATAAAGGAAAACAAATCCTAAATAAAGGGAAAATATCAAAAAAACACATGCCAAAATTTAACTTTCATTGTACAAATTACTGCAAACCTGAAAAATTAAGCATAGACTTAAAACCATTGTTATCTACAGAGGATATTGCAACATTTCAACTTAAAAGCAATGATGGTAAGTAATTAATGTGGAATTGCATTTGTATGATTCTAACAGCAACAGCAAAAAAAAAAATGTTTTATTTTAAAGGCATTAATGTCAACTTACTGTTAAATATATCCATTTCCTTTGCATCTTTATATGTTAGATTAAATAATATCTTTAACTAAGATGTAAACAGTCATATTATACTTAAGACCTTCTTTCATGAGTCTATTGCATTATAGGATGGTTTTAAGTAAGAAATGAATACATTTATTAAGTGCTAATTTAGTGTTAATTCTAGCCTGAAACTACCATAGATTATCCTTGCCCCAGAATAACAAGTTTACAAAATGCAATTAAATTTATCTAGCTCTATCCAGGTAACAGGAGCTCTGGTAGCGTAGTGTTTACAAATCCAACTGCAAACCACAAGGTCAGCAGTTCGAAACTACCAGCTGTTCCGCGGGAGAAAGACGAAGCTTTCTGCTTCCGTAAAGATTTACAGCCTCGGAAACCCTGTACAGGGTCGCTATGAGACCGAACTGACTCCACTGCACATAACAACAACAACATCCAGGTAGCATTATAAGGGAGAGGTAAAGAATTAGGGAAAAGTTTGTTTCTACACAGACACCTATCTGCTGTACCCTAAATTCAGGGTATATGGTCAAAATAAAAAGGAGCTCTGGTAGTGTAGTGGTTACGAATCAGGCTGCAAACCTTGAGGTCAGCAGTTCGAAACTACCAGCTGTTCCTCAGGAGAAAGCTGAGGGGTTCTACTCCCATAAAGATTGACAGCCTCGGAAACCCTGTACAGGGTCACTGTGAGTTGGTTCCGACTCCACGGCACCACCATCACCACCACCACCATGGTCAAAAAAAGATAGACTACATTCTCTTTTTAATTGGTTTATTATTTTGGCAAATGACATGTCCATTGTCTTCCTTTTGTCTGAAAAATAAATACATTTTAACTGGTAATCACTGACAATAATGTATCTCTTAACTTTGCAGATTACTGACCCAATGAATGTCTCCAAGACAGATTCTAGTTTTGGTCCAGTCACTGAATTTATCCTCCTAGGTTTCTCTTTGGAATGGCAGATTCAGGTTCTACTTTTCTCACTCTTCACTACAACATATGTCCTGACCATCACAGGAAATGGGGCCATTGTTTGTGCATTGTGGTGTGACCAGCGACTCCACATCCCTATGTACATATTCCTAAGGAATTTCTCTTTTCTAGAGATCTGGTATGTCTCTTCTTCAGTCCCCAAGATGTTGGTAAACTTTCTCTCAGAGACAAAGACCATCTCAGTTGCTGGTTGCCTCCTCCAATTCTATTTCTTTTTCTCTTTGGGCTCATCTGAATGCTTCCAATTGTGTGTCATGGCTTTTGATAGGTATCTTGCTATCTGTCATCCCTTGCACTACCCCACTATCATGACTGGACCTCTTTGTGCTAAACTAGTTATTGTCTGCTGGGTTTGTGGATTTCTATGGTTCCTGGTCCCTATTATTTTTATCTTTCAGATGACCTTCTGTGGTCCAAACATTATTGACCATGTTGTATGTGATCCAGGGCCACTGTTTGCATTGGCATGTGCCTCTGCACCAATGATACAAATGTTTTGCTACATTCAAAGCTCATTAGTTATCGTAGGTAGCTTCATCTTCATCCTTGGATCCTATACTCTTGTTCTATTAGCTGTGTTGCGTGTCCCATCAGCCACTGGGAGACGTAAAGCCTTCTCAACCTGTGGGTCTCATTTGACTGTGGTATCACTGTTCTTTGGTCCCCTTATGGTCATGTATGTGAACCCAGGACTTGGACACACTGCTGGAGTGCAGAAAGTCATAACCTTGTTCTATGCTATGGTTACCCCATTCTTCAACCCCATCATTTACAGCCTCCGGAATAAGGAAATACAGGCAGCCCTGAGGAAAATTCTGGGGAGTTGTAACATTAAGTAAGACCACTGGTATTGCTATTATGTGCCTTCGAGTCCATTCCAACTCATAGTAACCCTGTACAGGGTGTCTGAGAGTGGTTAGTGAGTTTGAGCTGCTGGCCTTGTGGGTGCCATTCCAGTGCTTATCGTACAGCACCCTACCAGGGCACTAAAGTAAGACATACTATGCAATTTCTTCATGATTAGGTCAGTATAGCTTAACAAAAAAAAATAATGTGCATTACATAGTTGTCCACATCTTCAATTTCAGTGATATTGATTTGAATAATTACTGAATTATGCATCTGTGGTATAATTGGCAATCATAATATGATCAGATTTTGTAGGAAATTGAACTGTTTGGTTCCTTTTTGGTATTTTAACTGTATATTAATTTAAAATGTACACATTTGTGTGGTTTTTGGGGATTGTTTTTTTATTTTTTTATGCTTTCCAGATGACTCATCTGTGATAAAAATCCCTATGTTTATTTGATAATATACATTTGTGGTACCAGGATCAATAAAATTATAGCTGTTATTTTGCTTGTTTTGTTGATTTGCTGCAAATGTAAGATGAAATATTTTTTTTCTGATAGTTGTTCTTACATTTAACTCTATTTTCTGATAGTTATTCTTAACATTTGACACTGTTACTTGGCTGATTAGAGTCATTTACATTGGTCATTTCTCATAAACAAACCTTAAAATGCAACTTATCCAAGGTTTCTATGGGATTATAATACCCTAACCCAATAACATCCACTCACAACATTGTTTCCTTTTCATATTACCCCATTTTAGTCTCCTAGAGGTCAGGTATAATTCCACATGTAATAATATCAGTTAAAACATTCAGAAATGTATATTACCTAATATATATATT
>NW_006408962.1:584949-598887 GCF_000296735.1 Chrysochloris asiatica
GTGAGTTCACAAAAACCAATGAACCCGGGACGTCAGGAGGTCACTTCCTTTGGCCCTCAGGGTCCATGGCTCACTATCCTGAGGAGGGCCTCGGAATTGGATTTTCGTCCATGTCACAGGGCCACTGATCAACCCAGGGTCTGCGTATGCTGACGCCAGCAAAGGACCACTTAACAAAATAGTACTTGCCATTCAAAACTAAGATTAGTAAATACTCCTATGTTGTTGTTGTTATGTGCCGTGGAGTTGGTTCCGACTCATAGAGACCCTGTACAGGGTTTCCGAGGCTGTAAATATCTACAGGAGCAGAAAGCCTCATCTTCCTCCTGCGGAACCACTGGAAGTTTCGAACTGCAGACCCTGAAGTTAGCAGCCCAATTCGAAACCACTACGCTTCCAGAGCTCCCATATTCTTCTCTAATCCTTTTATTGGACATTAATTCTGTTTCTACTTGTTTTCTTTTTTAAAAAAAAATCTCAGTTCTATATTCATGAAGATTTACCATGGCAATATTTTGTAAACGTAAGTTGGAATTCATTATTTTATCCAAAAATAGAATTCTCTTGACGATCTAGTATTTAAGAATGCAATATGCTTTCAACAATTCTCCTTT
The DNA here is from genome assembly GCF_000296735.1 of Chrysochloris asiatica. Lineage (NCBI taxonomy): Eukaryota > Metazoa > Chordata > Mammalia > Afrosoricida > Chrysochloridae > Chrysochloris > Chrysochloris asiatica. The sequence goes on from NW_006408962.1 coordinate 585,564, forward strand.
CAGCATTTTTATCTTAAAACAGTTTCCTAGGAATGAGCTTTATCAAAACGTTGGAATGTGTTTATGAGTTTTGGCATGGACATGCCAGATAGAAAACTTTGATGTGAAAGGTTTTCAAGACCCTTGGTTAATCTTATCAGCATTCTGCCATGTATCTCTCACTTACCATCCACTGAGTATGTTTTCCAGCACCATCCCCTTCCCAGGTTACATGACTTTCCAGGTTCCTGAGACCAGATAAAGGAACTCTAGTGGTACTGTGGGTTAGCTAACTGGGTTGCTAATCACAAAGTCAGTGGTTGAAACCCACCACATCCTCTGTGGAAGAAAGATGAGGCTGACTGCTTCTGTATAGATTTACTGCCTTGAATACCCTATGGGCCAGTTATACTCTCTGGTAGCATAGTGGTTACGACTCGGGCTGCGAACTGCAAGGTCAGCAGTTTGAAACTACCAGCTGTTCCGTGGGAGAAAGATGAGGCTTTCTGCTCCTGTAAAGATTTACAACCTTGGAAACTTTGTAAGGGTCGTTATGAGTCGGAACCTACTCCATGGCACAAAACAACAACAACAGGGTCATTAGGAGTCTGGTTTGGTGCTGTAGAATAAACACTGAACTGCTATGCAAAAGGTTAGCAGTTCAAACACACCAGCCACTCCTTGGAAACACTATACAGGGTTGCTATGAGCCAGAACTGACTTGACAATGCTTAACAGCAACAACATAGGGTCCCTATGAGTCAGAATCAACTCAATGGTGCTGCATTTGGTTTTAGTTTAAAAATCAAATCAGTAAATAACTCAAAAAGAACAGGTAGTCAACATAAGCAGTATTTCCATCATAAACTCTAAACTTCCGCTCTTGAGTCACTAAATGAGTACAGTTCTGCAGTCACTAGCTGTTTAGTTGTTTCTTCCTATAACCCCATTTCCATAGTGTTAAATTGTTTTACCTAACACTATAATTTGGAGTCCTGGTGTGGTGCTGTGGGTTAATGCACCAAACTGCAAAGCCATTTGAACAGCAAGGTCAGCGGTTCAAGCTCACCAGCTGGTCCTTGGAAACCCTCGGAAACAGGGTCGCTATGGGTCAGAACTAACTCAATGGCACTTAACAACAACAACAACACTATAATTTGCATATGGCATTTTACCAAAGCCAAACTGCATCCTGGTAACCCTATACAAAGTTGCTATGAGCTGGACCCCATTTGATGGCATCCATGGAAAGGAGGTGATATACCATAGAGTAGGTTCTGTCTCATAGTGACCCTGCATGGGATTTCAGAGGCTATTAATCTTTATGGGAGCATAAAAACTCATCTTTCTCCAGAAGAACTGCTGGTAGTTTCGAACTGCTGACCTTGAGGTTAGCAGCCTGATTCATTACCACTATGCTAAGGAGAGAGAACAAATTAGGAATTGCTGTTGTTAGGTGCCCTTGAATTGATTCCAACTCATAGTAACCTTATGCACAAAAGAATGAAACACTGCCCTGTCCTGTGACATACACAATCACTGTTACACTTGAGCCCATTGAGACTGCCACTATGCCAATCCATCTTGTTGGGGTCTTCCTCTTTTTTGCTGATACTCCCTGTGTGTGTGTGTGTGTGTGTGTGTGTGTGTGTGTGTGTGTGTTAAATGCCATCAAGTGGGGTCCAGCTCATAGCAACTTTGTATAGGGTTACCACGGAGCAACTGGTGAGTTGAACTGCCGACTTTTGGTTCAAACTAAACATGATGTCTAGTGCTTATCCTACATCACCACTTTACCAAGCATGATGTCCTTCTCCAGAACCTGTTTCATCCTGATAACATGTCCAAAGTGTGACAGACAGTCTCATCATCCTGGCCTCTGATGAGCATTCTGGCTGTACTTCTTCCAACACAGATTTGTTTGTTCTTCTGATAGGCCAAGGTCCTTTCAATATACTTCTCCATTACCATGATTCAAATGCATCAATTCTTCTAACACCTGCCTTATTCATTGTCCAAATTTCACATGCATTTGAGGCTATTGAAAACACCATAGCTTGGGTCAGACACAAATTAGTCCTCCAACTGACATCTTTGCTCTTGAACACTTTAATGAGGTCTTATGCAGCCGATTTGCCTAATGAAATACATAGTTTGATTTCTTGATTGCTGCTTCCGTAAATGTGATTGTTGATCCAAGAAAAATGAACTCTTTGACAACTACAATCTATTCTCCATTCATTATTTTATTCACTAAGCCTGTGGCCAGGTTTTTTGTGCTGAAGGCTGTAGTCTTTGATCTTTATCAGTAAGCATTTTTAAGTCCTCTTAGCTTCCAGCAAGCAAGGTTGTATTACCTACATATCGTAGGTTTTTAGTCTTACTCTAGTCCTGATGCCATGTTCTTCTTAATATAATCCAGCTTCTTGAATCATTTATTCAGCATCAGATTGATTAAGTATGGTGGAAACATACAATCCTGGCACACATGTTTCCTGATTTTGAACCATTCAGTAGACCCTTGTTCTACTTGAATTACTGCGCCTTGGTCATGTATAGGTTCCTCATGAGCACTATTAAGTATATTCTTCTCAGTGTGCTATGATTCACACAGTAAACACCTTTCTGGTATTCTCTGCTTTCAGCCAGGATCCATTTGATGGCAGCAATTGTATCTCTCATTCTATGTCCTCTTCTGAATCAGTCTGGATTCTGGCAGTTCCATGTCAATGTACTGTTTGTTGCAGCCATTTTTTAATTATCTTCAGCAAAATGTTACTTGCTTGTGATATTAGTGATATTGACCAATTATTTCCACAATCCATTTAGTCATCCCTCTTTGGAATAGGTACAAATATGAATCTCTTCCAATCAGTTGGCTATGTCACTTTCTTCTGAATTTCTTTACATAGATCAGTAATCTATAAGACTGCATCAGTTGTTGAAAGATCTCAATTTGCATTCTGTCAATTCCTGGAGACTTGTTTTTTGCTAATATCTTCATTGCAGTTTTTGTATTTCTTCCTTCAGTACCAACATTTCCTCATCATATGCTAGCTCTTTAAAATGATTGGACACTGACCATTTCTTTTTGATACAGTGACTCTGTGTATTCCTTTCAACTTCTTTAGATGCTTTCTTTATCATTCAAACTTTTGTCCAGAAAATGCCTCTATATTGCTAGTCAAGGCTTAAATTTTTCTTCAGTTTCTTCAACCTGAGAAATACTGAGAGTATGCTTTGTTGTTGGTTTTCTAACTCTAGGTTTTTGCACATTTCATTATAATACTTCACTTTGTCTTCTTGAGTTACGCTGTGAAGTTTTGTGTTCAGCTCTTTTACTTCCTCATTTCTTCCATTCACCCTTGTCTTCCCTATACTCAAGGGACAGTTTCAGAGTTCCTTCATTCATTTTGATCTTTTCTTTCTTTCCTGCTTTGTTTTTTTCCTCTATGGTATTCTTGATGTTATCCCATAACTCTTCTGGCCTTTGGTCATTAGTGGTGAATGCATTGAATCTTCTTCAGAAGGTATCTAAATTCATGTGTATTATATTGCATATTATAGAGTTTATTATAGAGTCATATTTTGGCTCTCATAGACTAGTTTTAATTTTCTTCAACATCAACCTCAACTTGCATATGATAAATATGTGGTTTGTTCTAAAGTCGGCCCATTAATTCATTTTGACTGATGATATTAAGCTTCTCCATCAACTCTACCCACAGATGTATCAGTTTGATTTATGTGTATTCCACCTGATGAGATTAGCTGTGACCTCAATAATTAGATGAATGTATGTTGATGTTTTATTATGCTTTCTGATTGCCTTCAGGTAGAATGTGATCAGGAGATGGGCTTCCCTTTTCATTCTTCTTATTTCTCAATTCAGATTAACTGTAGCAAGTATTGGTTGCCTATTTACTGTATATTAGCTGGTATTGGTTCTTGCCTGGATGGTGGGCTTTTATAAGGTGTAATTATAGCCTGACTATATGAACACAATTGATGTCTCTTCTTGGGTAGAGAAAGAACCCCCTAAGGGTAAAAAAGGAACCAAAACCCAAAAAAGCAACAGCAAAAAAAAAAATTTTTTTTTAAAGAAAAAGATTGCATATTATACTCTATAATAACAGAAAGGAAAAAAAAATTCTGTAGTAAAATATGAGTATGACTTTAATTAACATCCCTCTTTCTGCTTCTTGCCTTCAAGACAGCCTGAGAAATTTCAAGATGTCACTGTTAGTCCTTATGTCATAACTTAGGATTTCATTTTTGACCTGTTTCCTTTTTAGTCTGTCTCTTTCCTACTCCACAACTGCCATTCAGGCCTTTTTCCTAGTTATTAAGAGATCAGGGCCGGCTATATCCATTTTGCACTGTCATTTATTTTTAAGAAGAAACTTTCCACTTCTTAGACTCTGCTGAGCAGATCTGTGCACATGCATAGTAGAACCCTCTGGGGGTGGAGGGGTATCCCCTTCACTCAGGCACCCCCTCTAATCACCAGAATGGAGGTGTGCAGGCAGTAAGAAGCCTAGGAACAAAAAAAGAATGCCCACACCGTTATCTCCTAGGATAGGTCAGATGTCTGCAGTGGGAGAGCTGCCCTTATCTTTCATCAGCTCCATCACATCAAAATGGCGGTTTGGAGTGCCACTGGGATTGCCCATTCAGAAAACACCAGTTTTCTTGCCTCTGCTACAAATTTCACTGGCTGTAAGCCTTCAAACTTTCTAAATATTACTTTATATGTACTTCGGAGTTCTGGGCCCATCTAGTATTCTGTGTTATTGCTGACTGCACTGTTCCCTAAACCGCCATTAAGCACCTTCATTATATCACCTTTTGATGCTTTCTGAATCATGCAATATCTTGCTCATGTTATTGTTTTAAGTGCCATCCAGTTGGTTCTGAATCATACCGCCCATATATAAAGTTTCTAAGGAGTGGCTGGTGGATTTGAAATGCTTTGTGGTTCACAGTCCAGTGCTGAACATTCAATATTACAAGTAACGGCTGGATTGTTTTCTTCAGTAATTTCTGCTTGGGAAATGCTGAGTGTGTTCTTCCCTTTTGGTTTTCTGACTCTAGATCATTGTACATTTTGTTATTGTACTTTACTCTGTCTTTCTGAGATGCCCTTCGGAATCTTATGTTCAGCTCTTTTACTTTCTCATTTCTCCCATTAGCTTTAGAATTTCTATGCTGTAGAGCAAGTTTCAGAGTCTCTTCTGAAATCTATTTTGATCTCTTTTTTTTTTTTCCTGTCTTTTTAATAGCTTTTGCTTTCTTCCTGTATAAGTGGTTAGAATTATTTACTTTTGCCATCACTGGCATTAGTGGTTGGTGTGTAAATTTGAATAACAGTGGTATTAAATGGTCTTCCTTGTAGGTGTAGGTGTATAGATACTATCCAATCACAAACAAAATTGTACTTCAACATAAGTCTTGAAACTTCTTTTTGAGGATTAATATAATGCCATTCCTCTTCAACTTTTCATTCCCAGGATAGTAAACCATAGGATTGTCAGATTTAAAATGGTGGATATCAGTCCATTTCAGCTCACTAAACCCTAGGATGTCAATCTGTATGCATCTTATTTCATTTTGACAACTTACAATTTTTCTAGATTCATACTTTGTACATTCCATGCTACAATTATTAATGGATGTTTGCAGACGTTTCTACTCTTTTTCAGTTGTTCCGTATCAGCAATAACATGGATCCTAAAAGCTTTACTCCATTTGTGTCATCATGCTCAACTCTACTTTGAGCAGGCAGCTCTAACTTAGTCATAATGTGAGAGGGACTCACTTTCCACTAATATATCTGACAGTGTTCTGCTGGTACTCTTAAGATTTTCAGTTACTAAACATTCAGAAGTAGCCTGCCTCTCTTAGTCTGGAAGGTTGGCTAAAACCTGTCTGCCATGGGTGATGCTGTTGGTATATAAACTACTAATGGTATAGCTTATAGTAACACACATAACATCACAGCAACACACAAACCACCACACTATAACAAAATGACAGATGAGTTGTGGAAAGCATTATTAGGGGATAAAATTACATGTAGACTAATTCTTGAAGGTAAGTAATGGGTTTGCAGGTATAGATAGATATAAAAGGATTTTAAAATAAAGGAATGGCACATAAAAATTAATATGGGAAATTGAAGACTATTCATAGAATATAAGGTATACAATTTATCTCTAAATGGAATTAGTGAAAATATAAAGAAAAAAATTATTTGAAGCAAATTTATGGAGAACTTCAGGATTTATTTTGTGAATAATGAAAACAATTTATAGTATCTGAGTGGGTAAATAAAATCAAAGCTACATTTTCAGAGTTTCTAATGACTGGTATAAGGAACTAGCGTAGTGGTTACAAATTGGGCTGCTAACCTCAAGGTCAGCAGTTAGAAACCACCAGCTGTCCCATGGGCGAAAGATGAAGCATTCTACTCCTGTAAAGATTTACAGTCTTGGAAACCCTGAACAGGGTCACTATAATTCTGAACTGATTCCACAGCATACCGCCACCACCACAATGACTGATGTAGTCAAAATAAGAGATAACAGACATCTAAGTAATGTTTGTTTTCCTTAGTCCTTCAGTGTGAGGAGCTTAATTTTAGATGTCACTCAATCTGTGATCCACAGATGAGTGTTCCTAGTTCACAAATACTTGATCTCCTTAGTTGTCTTAAATTACATGGTGTACATTATAAGAGTATGCAAAACTCTTTCAACAAAAGTTTCATTGAACAAAAATTTCATTATTAAAACCTATCCAATGGCTTGTGTATCATTACAAGCTATGTATAACACTGCAAAGTGTGTGTATTCCAGAAAACTGAATTACACTTACAACGAACCTGTACATATAACAAGATTTGATCATTACAATAGAATCAGGGGATACATAATTGATTAAAATCAGGAAAATGTGTACCAGGGTTCATCATACTTATTCAATCTCTATGCTGAGCAAATAATCTGAGAAGCTGAACTACGTGAAAAAGAACTGGACTGGAAGAAGATTCATTAACAATGTGCCATATGCAAATGATACAATCTTTGTTTACAAAATGTGAAAAGGACTTAAAATACTGAGGAAGATCAAATGCGTCTCAATGTGAGAAGAAAAAAAAAACACAAAAGTTCTCAAAACTGGACCAATAAATGTTGTTGTTGTTGTTATGTGCTGTGGAGTCGGTTCTGATTCATAGTGACCCTGTACAGGGTTTCTGAGGTGATAAATCTTTACGGGAGCAGAAAGCCTCATATTTCTCCCGCGGAACAGCTGGAACTTTCAACTGCTGACCTTGTGGTTCGCAGCCTGATTCGTAACCACTACACTACCAGACCAATAAATAGCATCATGATAAATGGAGAAAGGATCAAACTTATCAAAGACTTCATTTTGCTTGGATCCACAATCAACATTCATGTAATCAGCAGTCAAGAAATCAAACAACATATTGCATTAGGCAAATGTGATACACAACACAATTTTAAAGTGTGCAAGACCAAAGTTAACAGTTTGAGGAGTAAGATGCACCTGCCTAAAGCCATGGTATTTTCAGTAGCCTCATATTCACATGAAAGCTGGACAATGAATAAGGAAGACCATACTAGAATCTCTAAGCATTTGAATTATGGTATTGGAGAAGAATATTGAAAGTACCATGGACGGTCAGAAAAACAACCAAATCTATGTGGCAAGAAGAATAGACGAAATGCTCATTAAAGGACAGGATGGAGAGATTTCATCTTTCATATTTTGGAAATATTATCAGGAGGGACCAATCCTTAGTAAAGGGTATTGTGCTTGGTAAAGTGGAGCATCAGGGGAAAAGAGGAAGATACCCAACAAAATGAATTGGCACAATGGCAGCAGCAATGGGCTCAAGTGTAACAAAAATTATGAGAATAGCAACGGACTGTGAAGAGTTTCATTCTGTTTGTAGTTCACTATGAGTCGGAACTAACTCAACAGCACATAACAACAACAATACATCAAGTGAGCATTAATGAGTGAATTAATGACACCATGTTGAGTCTACATGACTTAAACTAAAAATGGAAGTGACTGACCAATGAAAATAAATACTTGTCTCATATTAGTTGGAAAGCTAAATGTTCCGCTGAAATATTTCAATTAATTAACTTTAATAGTAAGACTTCTTGTCTTTTCCTTCATATAGAAAGAATTGTGCCATGTTAAAGAGCCCTGCTATTGCAACAATTAAGTAATTGTGCTAACCAAAAGTTTCATTGTTCAAACCCATTCAATGGCTTTGCAGAAGAAAGATATGGCAATCTGTCTCAACAGATTGTTGTTAAGTGCCATCCAGTCACTTCCAATTCATTGTGACCATGTATAGAGTTACTGAAGGAGCTCTGGTAGCGTAGTGGTTATGAATCAGGCTGCGAACTGCAAGGACAGCAGTTCGAAACTGCCAGGGTCGCTATGAGTCGGAACCAACTCCACAGCACATAACCACCACCACTACCACCATAGGGTTACTGAGGAGTGGCTGGTGAGTTCCAAAGTATTATAACCTAGAAAATCATGTGGAGCAGTACTACTCTGACACGTGGGGACACTATGAGTGGAAATCAACTCAATGATACCTAACAACATCCTTCTGATTAGGTCATTTTTTACTTCTCCTAATTCTATTGTCAATGTCCTGCAATGTTTTATACTTCATCATTTCCATCACTTGGCTCTCTAAATATCACCTCTATATCCCTTAATCTGTGAGAAATGTTGCCAATACTGACAAAAACTCAAGTAATCCAATCTGTACTCATTTTAGTGGGAGAGAGGTTTTCTTTATTCGCTTTTGTAAAATTGGGTACTAATCCAGTAGACATGGACAGATGCACTGCATGGCCAGCCCCAAAACAGTTTTATTCCCCTGTCCCAAAAAAGCCCCTCCTCCAGTTCCCCTTCTACTGGGTATTACAAGATTACAATCACCTCCCAAGGACACCTACTAGTCCTTACTGAGAGCATTCTCATTTTTTTTCTCACATTTTGCAGATTTTAATTAACTTAAATTGACATTACTAATTTTGTTTGCCAAGTCCTTAGTAAATATGACTTTATTTAATACAATCCTAAAGTGTTTCTTAATAATATCACAGAATCATGAAGACTTGCAGTTATCAATGTTTTGTAGTGATTAAAGCAATGTTCAAATAATTAACAAGTTACTTCACTGAAATACTTCGAAGAGCATTCTGGGAATGTCTGCAAACTGTTTTATAAATAGTGATTGATACAATTGGCTTGTACTTGGTCCTCAAGATAACCACTTCTTCTATAAAACACTATTTTAATACAGTGTCCTAATGTATTGCTAAGACTACAAAATAAAACTTTATCTTCAGATTTATTTTATTCATAGGACTCTTATCAATTAAGAACTCTGTATGCAACATTAACACACAGTCATATCACTGACATTCTTTAGAAGCAGAAGAGATTGCAACAAAACAAACTATTTAACTGCATCATATGTTCTTTATACAAATAGCTTACTCTGAACAGTGGAATTGAATGCAGACAAAATGCTTTTGAGAGTTTGTTTGCCTCAATGGCAATTACAGCCTCCACACTCTGAAAAGGAAAGGAGCAGTCATAATACACACACAGTATTTTCAATGCTTATAGCATGTTTAATCCTTCATCCATCCACTGGGTGTTAGATCAAAGTGGTAACTGAAATGTCACAGCCACCTGGGCTAGCTTGGCCAAGGCCACTATTTCAGAGAGCTTCGCAACCATTTTATCAGCTTCATCCAAATCATCACAAGCAAGAATTTTCAGGCTACTGTTTGCTATTAGTGCCTTAGCATCATCCACTCATGTACCTTGTAACTGTACCACAATAGGAATTTGAATCTCCAAGTCCTTAACTGCCATGATTATACCCTGTACAATAACATCACACAGTCTGATTCCTCCAAAAATGTTCACCAGAAGAGCCTGGACCTTTCTGTCAGAAGTGATAAGTTTAAACTCTTCTGTTACTTGATCTACTGTAGCACCACCCCCGACTTCCAGAAAGTTGGCTGGAGTTCCTCCATGAAGCTTGATTATATCCATTGTGGCCATAGCCAAACCAGCACGATTTACCAGACAGCCTGTACTCCCATCGAGGCCAATGTAGCTGAGATTTGCTTTAGTTGCAGCCTTGTCCCTTTCATCTTCCTGGGTCCAGTTCTGTAAATCAAAGATTTTCTTCTGGCGATAGGCTGAATTACTATCAAAATCAATCTTTGCGAGCCGCAGCATTGGCAAGATGGCGGAGGAAGACAGAAGAAAGGAAAAGGTCTTAGGTTTAAGCGACTGGAATCGTTCCTACTTGATTCCCAGCGACACCAACGTGACAGGGTGTGCATCAGACGACTAGAAGTGAAACCTCATGGCTTGGAAGTGCCAGATGAACATTCCCTGGCCTTTGCCGTACGAATCCAAAGATTTCCGAATCTGAAGTCTGTCCAGGAACTCATCCTGAAACGTGGACAGGCCAATGTTAAGAATAAGACCATCCGCTGACAGACAACACAGTGATTGAAGAGCACCTGGGGAAGTTTGGTGTTATTTGTTTGGAAGATCTCATTCATGAAATTGCCTTCCCGGGGAAGTATTTCCAGGTGGTCTCACAGTTCTTGTGCCCTTTCCATCTCTCTGTGGCCCGTCACGCTACCAAGAATAGAGTGGGTTTTCTTAAGGAGATGGGCTTACCTGGCTATCGTGGTGAACACATCAATCAACTCATCAGGCAACTAAACTAGACCCAGAATGTCTGAAAGCATAATGCATTGGTGGAGGCATGTGTTTCTCTTTTCTGAAATGTCAACAAGTGTTTTCAAAGAGATTGCTTTCTGCTGCCTTCTGAAACTGGAGAGGAAAGTACAGCAGGTGGGGCACATGGCAGGCACCTCCCATCTCAAAGCTCAGTCCCAAGGAAAAATGCCAGTGTTTTCCACTTGGACACTGCTTCCTATGGAATCAGCAAAGGACTCGTAGTTGCCATTGAAGGAGATCTGCTTTGTCAATCCTGAGATTTAATGTCGGTGAATACCAAAGCATGTGTACAAGACTCTCCAAGATGCATGCAGCAGTGGACCAAGCTCAGGGACAGATTTGACTTGGGGTTCCTAAATTCTTTCTAGTGGAAAGAACTTGAAATATAATTAGCACACACAAATGCTCAAAAAATGGCCAATACTAGTCCATTTCAGCTCACTAAGCCTAAAATATCGATGTTTATGCGTTCCATTTCATTTTTGAGAACTTCCAATTTTCCCAGATTCATACTTCGTACATTCCATATTCTGATCTTCAGTGGATGTTTACAGCTGTTTTTCTTCATTTTGAGTTGTGCGCCATCAGCAAATGAAGGTCCCGTGGGCTTTTCTCCCATGGGCTTTACTCCATTCACGTCATCACAGTCAACTCTGCTTTGAGGAGGCAGCTCTTCCCCAGTTACATTTTGAGTGCCTTCCAACCTGAGGGGCTTATTTTCCAGCACTATATCTGACAGTGTTTCTCTGCTATTTATAAGGTTTTCAGTGACTGAGTATTTGGAAGTAGTTCGTCATTCCTTTTCCCTAGTCCGTCTTCTTCTCGAAGCTCATCTGAAACCTGTCCACCATGGGTGACCCTGCTGGTATTTAAAATACTGGTTGCATAGCTTTCAGAATCACAGCAACTTACAAGCCACCACAGTATTACAAATTGACACACAACAGTGGTGGTTAACCAGCTAGAAACATTAAAATAAGAAGATACCTATTAAGGAAATAGGGAAATTTCATGGAGACAGGGGGATTCTAACTTTAAATGAGAATGCTCCCACCTGGCTTCTCAAGTCTCTATGCTTGTGCTCAGCATGGAGGGGACAGGGTAGGACTCAGAAATGGCAGCCTGCATATTCTACAGCCGGCAGTTGGCTACAGCCACCCTTAGGAGCCATGGTTCCTGAACTGTGCTGTGGGCCAATGCCCAGGTTCTGGGAATCTCTGGATTGTTAAACAACCATGGGCTCCAAGTACAGCAGCAGCAGCAAAGGAATCAGGTGCTACATGAATACCTGAGCATGGAGTTGTTGCAGGAAGCCAGTTCCCAAAGGACAAGTGGCAAAATCATTAGATGAAGATTTTGCAATTGCCAAAAAAACAGGTTCAAAAGATGTTGTGATAAAAGCATAGGTTTTAGCTGGTGGTAGAGGAAAAGGAACATTTGAAAGTGGCCTCAAAGGAGGAGGGAAGACCGTTTTCTCTCCAGAAGAAGCAAAAGCTGTTTCCTCACAAATGATTGGGGAAAACTTATTTACCAAGCAAACTGGAAAAAAGTGCAGAATATGCAACCAACTACTGAGTCTGTGAGCAAAGATATCCAGGAGAGAATACCACTTTGCAATAACAATGGGAAGGCCATTTCAAGGTCCTGTACTAATAGGAAGTTCTCAAGGTGGTATCAACATTGAAGACATTGCTGACGGGAGTCCTGAGGCCATAGTGAAGGAGCCTGTTGAGACCTTGGAAGGGATCAAAAAGGAACAAGCTGTCAGGCTTGCACAGAAGATGGGATTTCCATAAAATGTTGTGGATTCTGCAGCAAAGAATATGATCAAGCTTTACAACCTTTTTCTGAAATATGATGCAACCACGGTAAAAATAAATCCAAGGTAGAAGATTCAGATGGAGCTGTGCTGTGTATGGACCTGTGTTGTGTATGGATGCATTTTTAATCTGATGGTTTACTATGTTTGAAATGACAAATTGAAGCAGAATGATGTTGCATTCATTGTCAAAAAGAATATATCCAGATATATCATGAGGTACAATCCTGACTGCGATAGGATAATATCCACGTGCCTATAGGAAAAACCAGTTAGCACCACTATTATTCAAATTAACGCACCAACCACTAAAGCCAGTGAGGATTAAATAGAACAATACTACCAACCTCTTCAATCTGAAATTGATCAAACATACAATCGAGTTGTATTGATCATTAGTAGTTACTAGAATGCAAAGGTTGGGAGCAAAGAAGAAAGATCATCAGTTGGAAAATATGGCCTTGGTGATAGAAATGATGATGGAGATCGCATAATAGAATTATGCAAAACCAATGATTTGTTCATTTCAAATACCTTCTTTAGACAGCATAAGAGATGACTATATACATGGACCTCACCAGATGAAATACATAGAAATCAAACTGACTACATCTGTGGAGAGAGACAATGGAAAAACCCCATATCATCGGTGAAAGCAAGGCCAGGGGCAGACTGTGAAACAGACCATCAATT
>NW_006408962.1:605500-620991 GCF_000296735.1 Chrysochloris asiatica
TCTTAGAGGAAGAGACCCCCATACCTTATAAGCCCAGTGCAACCCAATCTTCTCCACTCATGGAGACACCCGATTCTCTCTCTGAAATGTGGCAACTCGATGGGACTAATTTTTTGGACCTCCAAGAGAGAAAGGAACCAGGGAAAAACATGACAATCTGGTTGAGGTATGGCAAAGCAGCCTCACAGACTCTTTCCATGGTCACTTTGAGAGGCTCCCTGGGCAGGGATATGGTTCCCACCAGTAACTACATATCCCTTGAGGAGAGTCTGTTTTCACAGGTCCCTTTACTTGAGAATAGTTAGTCCACACCTTCTCTGCCTTCCAGACAGCGGTTTCAGTGGTCAACCGCACCTGGTAAAGCCCACACACACACACACACCCTCTACAGTAAGCCTGAAGTCTGCCCTCTTTCCACATCTTGATCACTTTCCCAGCGGAAGTGATAACAGTGAATTTTAAGGGATGGGTTTAGACCAAGAGTCCTTTTAACCTGAGGGTTACCAAAGCAGAAAGGGTCAGCACATAGCTTCTCAGGAATTGATCTCTAGTTTCCATGGCAGGTTCGACCCTTCAGCTTCAAAAATTCTAAGAGGATTAACATGAAGATATTCAGGGATAACACATTCTCGCAACAGTATTTACTATACTCTAACCTTTCCTCAAACTAAAAGGAACATTACTGGCTCTATCATCTTAATGCATGAATACAGTACTTCACTTAAAATCTTCTCAAACAGGAATATACTCACGTCTTCAGCACAATATCCTTTTCCTTCTCTTAACAAGGTGAAAGGCATACATGCAGGGTGGCCCAAATTTTAACCAAAAAAAATTTTTAATTCAGAAACAGTATTGGTACATGAATATTTTTTAAAAGAGTATTATGTTCTCAGAAGATCTGAAACATTAATACAAATAAAAACTAAAACACACACAAAGTCTTGAGCAATGTACAATTTTTTTAAAAATTACTATCATACCAGCCAAACAAATCCTTAACCAACTTTTTTTTTTTTTGGCAGCTGAAAACAGTAACCATTTATTACCACTGCATCATCTGAAGACTTGGTTGGGGCTAGAAGATTTGCTTTCAGGCTTGTTTACAGGGCTATTGGCAGGAGGCCTCAGTTCCTCACCAGGTGGGCTCTCTGCAGGACTGCCTTAGTGTCCTCACAACAGGCTAGATGATGTCCCCAGAGATCCAATAGAGAGCAAGGTGGACATTGCAATGGGTTTGTGATTTTTTTTTTTTAATGTTTTATTGTGTATCATGTTATAGTTTACATGGGAGAACATTAGCTTTACATTCATCCTATCGTATATCATTTCATTGTCATGGTTACAATCCCCTCCATGCATCACCAAACAACCAAAAGGTATACCCCACAAGCCTGCCCCTCTGTTGTCAGCACACAGATCCTCTCCATCTTTGGTTCTAGAGACCCCAGCCGCTCCATCTCTCCACGTAATTTCCTCTGCCTCCATCCCTGGCATTACTGTTTGTCGGGTAGGGCCCCGCGCTCTGCTCTTCTTGCTTGATGGTCCCAGGGACCTCCGCTCCAGGACTGCAAAGTCAACCACTCCCCTCCTTTTGCTACAAAATGTCTGCCTTTATATTTCCAACCCTCACAGTCAGTTCTGATAGCAATTATTCACTATTGTCCCACAAGAGTCCTATCCTCATTTCCTTTCATCAGCCCTACTCCAACAGATTGAATACTACTCAGTGGAGATTCTACCTTCCTCCACACCCTCTGGATCTAGGGTCCCTCTTAAAAACTTGTAAGCCAGTCGCTTCTTGCCTTTGTAGGTCCCCTCTCCCCTCATTTTGGGTATCCAATGTCCAAGTTGCCCATCCCAGTCCAAACTGTGTATGGAGGGGGTGGGAATGATCCTTGCTGTAAAAATTTGTTCCCTCTTTTGAGCTACTGCATCCATAAGTGTAGGTCAAGTTCATCAAATTGTATCAGATTACTCTTTTTTTTTTTCCTCTTCTTTCTTCTTCTAGTTGAGTTCTGATCATACAGTCATTGAAGCCAGGTCAAGTGGGTATTATCTGCAAGTGTGGGTGTTCTTGTGCATATGCCTCACTTCTTATCCTCTGGATGCTTCACTCTCCACTCTAGTCCTCTGTGGCTATGTCACTGACTCTGGGCCCCAGATCCCCAGGTCTTGCCATACTGCTGGCCACCCAGGTCTCCACTTGAGTTCACAGGAGTCTATTGAATGTGGTAGGGATCAGCTCACAGCTTCATTGTGGTTTTTCCCTAATTTCCCCTTATTGGTGTCCAACATGGTCACCAGTCAGAGCATATGTTTGCTTGTGTATTCCCCTTGAGTTTTAGTCTTGGAAGGGGCTTTGCCCTGAGGGGACCCAACCAGTTGCCTTGATGTCTCCTAGGCAAGCAACTTGCTTGTTCTTGTAGTAGTCAGTTGGACTGTCATTATTGTTTTGTATTTTTCCTGTTGGTCTTTCTTTCAAAAAAGTATCTTCTGTTCTTCTATGTGCTCCAGGCTGGTCTGCTTATTCTTTCAAGTGGAAGTTTCCCACCTCAAAAGATTCTGGATAGGGTTCAGGGTTCCACCTATGGTCTTATGTAATGCAGAGGCTCCACAGAAAGTCTCCCTCACTGGGAAAGTTGTAGCCCCATTCTAGGTATACCAATCAGTTATAGGCAGAAGATGGACTTACAACTTTTCTATAGTGATATTTCTGGCAGTTCCTATCTCTCCCCCACAAGTGTCTATTTTATAATGTTATGCAAGGGAAACCAAGATGCAAAAGACATCCAAACATCTTAACATTATTTCCCCTCTTTTACCCATTCAAACCATGCCTCAATCCCTGTATCCCAGAGCCCTGTTGTTCCAAGGTTGTGCACACATCATTATTTACCTCTGTCCCACTTAGCACATGCAAACTTGCCTAACTGTTCTCCCATCTGCCTTGTTCTTCCATTCCCCTCCCCATGCTAGTGTATCGCCCCCCTCCCCAGCACCTGAACTATCCTGTCTCTATTCCCTACCCTGTGCTCCACCTTCCCCTCCCTCTCCTCATCCCACTCCCCACTTACTGGTAACCAGCAAAGAATTCCACCACCACCACCACCACCCTTTTAGTATGGGTTATTTTTCTTAGCCTTTTATAATAGTGATCCTATGCAGTATTTCTCCTTTTGTAACTGGCTAATTTCACTCATCATAATGTCCTCCAGTTTCATCCATATTATGTGATGACTTACAGCTTTCTTGTTGTTCTTCAAGGTAACATATGTGTATGTACCAGTTTTTTAATCCATTCTTCAATTGATGGGCACTTAGGCTGTCTCCATCTTTTTGCTGTTGTAAATAGTGCTGCTATGAACATTGGTGTGCATATATCTACTTGTATTATGTCTCGTAATTCTTGAGGTTAACCACCTTTTTTTAAAATGGATTAATTTGTACCATTTTCCTACAGAAAAAATATCAAATATATTGGAACAAAACAATTTTTCAGTGCCCAATTCACATTTAAGTTTCACATTGATTGTGCAAATTCAGAATTTTGCATCGCAAACTCAAATAGTCTATGTCTATATTTATCTTAAGAATTGTATTTGAAAGCTACCATACCAAAAAAAGTCTCTTTATCTTTCTATTGGGATAGGATACTATCTTCTATGGACTACCTCCCCTGGTTTTTATTCTAGTTCTACCCACAAGGGTAGAATTTCTAGCCCTCCCCTATTGTCTTTTAATTTTAAACCATGACTAGGAGTCAATCTTTCCTTCCTCCTCTTCAGTCAGAGGTCTCATGTTAACCTTTACCCTCCCCTTGTCTTCTCTAATCCTAACACCAATATTACATTTAGGCCCCAATTAAAAAGATTCAAATGTTGATCCCTAGTTTCATGAGGGAAATTATCTTTTCTTCCCTTCTAGTCTCTGGATTCTTTTGAAATGGACTGTCTTCCTATACTTATAACATCCATCCACTGGTGGACTTGGGGACCTGGCCCAGTCCTCTCCTCCCTTTCCTCTGAGGAGGCCTGACACTGTAATCACTGTTCTACTTCCCTCGAGGCGGGGAGGGGACTTGTTCTAATCTCTTATTAAGTATTTTATTCACAGTTAGATGCCATGATTCTGGCATTCTATCTTTGTTCCTCCTTCTTATTACAAAAGCTTTCTAAGCTTCTCTTAACAGTTCATCAATGGGTTTGTTACTCCATTCCACTCCCCTCTACTAACCAGACTAGAGTCTTATTCCCTGGGCACTCAGCTCTGCTATTTCCTAGAAGTTTCTTGTGTAGCCCAGCTTTTTTCCCATGCTTAAGGATTGTCCACACAAACTCTTAACATTCTCGCCAAAGGATTATCAGTAGTAATATATGTGGGAGTCTCTCTTTCTTCCTTCTTCCCTAGGCCTAGAATTCCATTCCCCATTTCCTATTGGTCTTGGTCTGAGTTCCCCTGGATTCACAACCCCCAATATTTTCCCTGGTTCTGGTACTCATGGAGGTTTCTTACATACAACCTTGAGATTTTGCTATGTCTGTCTGACTAGATTGGAAATCCACACTCGCTCTGCATCCAAGATGCCTGACTCACATTTAATTTTCACCTTGAATGTGCAAACTCAGACTTTGAGTTGGACTGCAAGTATCACCTGAGCACCAAGGCAATACTTAAAGTGCAGTTTTTCCACCCTGGCCCGTGCAGAGACTACATAGTCATCACAGTTACTCTGTTCTCAGTCCTTCAAGTAACTATTGCTAATTCTAATCATCTTTTAACAGTCTCAGGTCTTTTTCTGGCTCTCACTGGGAGTAAGCACCCTTGTGGAGTAGGCTGCCCAAACCAAGGCAGGACATGTCTCCTTTTCCACCAGGGATTCTGCTCCAAGAGGGCATAAAATCCTGGATGGGCCCCCAAACTTGTGAGAAACACTGTCAATACTGAAAAACGCTCAAGTAATCCAATCTGTACTCATTTTAGCAAGAGAGAGGTTTTCTTTATTCAATTTTGCGAAACCAGGTGCCTAACGCAGTAGACATGGGCAGACTATCCACATGGCCAGCCTGTAAACAGTTTCATTCCCCTGTCTTAAAAACCATCCCTCTCCTGCTCCCCTTCTACTGGGTTTTATGAGGTCACAAGCTCCTCCCAAGGTCACCTACTGGTCCTTACAGGGAGCATTCTCATTTAAAGTTAGTTTCCTCCTTTCCCTATGAACTTCCCTTTTACTCGATGGGTGTATTCTTATTTTAATGTTCCTAGCTGGTCAAACTAGTTCTTTGCCTCTACTGAGCTCCTTTTGTTATGCTAGCCTACTACTCCCAAGCCTTCCCTTAGTCCTGAAGATGGACTTGCCAACAAGAGTTATTTCTCACAAATGAATCAACAGTGAAATTTGAAATGTTTCTCAATTTCACCTCTGAACTAACACTGCAACTTGGAGATTCTCAAACTATGTTGTCTGGATATTCTTGGAATCCATATTTCAGAAGGACAAGATATTTGCAAATAGTGGTGACACAGAAAATTGTCACCTCTCTACTTATTCCTCAGAGAGCATATATAGTCATTAACTTTTTAAACATTTGTTGGCTTGGTGAAAAACTTTTTTAATGCTTTAGAGGCCAAGTCCCAGGTGAGCATGTGATAGGAAAAGTTCGGTCTTAATTTTTGTGCAGCAATAAAACTCTCCATTGAGCTGGAGACAGAAGCATGTGGTTTATCAAACAGCTCCTTTAGAGATTTGATCAAAATCAAAGCTGTAATTGTTTCATTTTCTGAGCATTGCTGATGTCCTAACATCCCCTTTCATTCCATAATTCCTTAATGCTAATTTCATAATGCTCCTGGTTTAGGGCATTTTCAAAAGAGATACATGTTAGTGAAAGAAGCAAAAATATTCTTCCATTTACTTCTAAAACTTCTAAAGGACACCCTAGAGAATTGGAGTGGAGAGTTGCTTGGCGAAAGAACTCCTTTTGAAAATTTTGTCTCAGAATGTAAGTGCTTGCAACTTTCCTTGACTCACATCACTGAATATTATTAAACACACACAAAAAATCATAGAATTCTCATCCCTTACATCTTTTCCATGAAAATATGGAATGAAGAATGTCTACTTATGAGTAAAGAACGTTATTTGACTTTTATCAGCCTTCACTAGCTTCAGTAGTGGAAAAGTTTCATTTAATTTTGCTCAAGCATAAAGGAAAATCAACCATAAATAGAGGTTAAATATCATCAAAAAAAAAAAAAAAAACCCTCAAACCTAACTTTCATTGTACAAATTTCTACAAAACTGAAAGATTAAGCATAAACTTAAAACCATTGTTATCTACAGAGGATATTGCAACATTTCAATCTTAAAAGTCAATGTTGGTAAGTATTAATATGGAATTTCATTTGTACGATGTTAATGCTAACAGCCACAGGATTTTTTTTTTTTTCATTTTAAAGGAATTAATGTCAAGTTACTGTAAATTAGATCCATTTTGTTTGCATCTTACATGATAAATTAAATAACATCTCTAACTGAGATATAAAGTGTCATATTATACTTAAGACCTCCTTACCTGAGCTATTGCGTTACAGGATGAGTTTAGGTAAAAAACTAATGCATTTATTATATGCTAACTTTGTGCTAATTCTAGTCTGAAATGATCATAGAACATCCCTGCCACAAAATAACAAGCTTACACAATGTGTTTAATGTTATCTTGTTCTATCCTGGTAGCATTACAAGGGAGAAGTAAAGAAATCGGCAAAAGTTTGTTTCTGTGCAGACAGCTGTCTGCTGTACCTTAAATTCAGAGTATATGATCCAAAAAAAGGTAGACTACGTTTTCCTTTTAATTGATTTGTTATTTTAACAAATGACATGTTCACTACCTTCCCTTTGTTCTTAAAAATAAATGCATTATAAACCTACAATAATGTGTCTCTTAATTTTGCAGATTACTGACCCAAATGAATACCTCCAAGCCAGATTCCAGTTTTGGTCCAGTCACTGAGTTTATCCTCCTAGGTTTCTCTTTTGAGTGGCATATTCAGGTACTCTTTTTCTCACTCTTCACTACAACATATGTCCTGACCATTACAGGAAATGGGGCCATTGTTTGTGCATTGTGGTGTGACCAGCGACTCCACACCCCTATGTACATATTCCTGGGGAATTTCTCCTTTCTAGAGATTTGGTATGTCTCTTCTACAGTCCCCAAGATGTTGGTCAACTTTCTCTCAGAAACAAAGACCATCTCCTTTACTGGTTGCTTTCTCCAAATCTATTTCTTTTTCTCTTTGGGTACATCTGAGTGCTTTCTTTTGGCTGTCATGTCCTTTGATCGGTTCCTTGCTATCTGTCGTCCCTTGCACTACCCTAATATCATGACTGGACATCTCTGTGCCAAATTAGTTATTGTCTGCTGGGTTTGTGGATTTCTGTGGTTCCTGGTCCCCATTGTTCTCATCTCTCAGATGCCCTTCTGTGGCCCAAACATTATTGACCATGTTGTATGTGATCCAGGGCCACTGTTTGCATTGGCATGTGCTTCTGCCCCAACAATCCAATTGTTTTGCTATACTCTAAGCTCATTAGTTATCTTTGGTAACTTTTTCTTCATCCTTGGATCCTATACTCTTGTCCTATTAGCTGTACTGCGTATGCCTTCAGCCACTGGGAGACATAAAGCCTTCTCAACCTGTGGGTCGCATTTGGCCGTAGTATCACTGTTCTATGGCTCCCTGATGGTCATGTATGTGAGCCCAGGACTTGAACACTCTGCTGGGATGCAGAAAGTTGCAACCTTGTTCTATGCTATGGTTACCCCACTCTTCAACCCCCTCATTTACAGTCTCCGGAATAAAGATATGAAAGCAGCTTTGAGGAAACTTCTGGGAAGGTCCAACATAATCTGAGCCATACTACATGATTCCTACATGATTAGGTCAGTATGGTCTAACAAAAAATAATCCAAGTTATATAATTATCCAGATCTTTAGATAAAGATATTGTATTTAGTGATATTGATCTGATTCGTTTATTAAATTAAACATCTATGAGACCATTTATAATTATAAAATGGTCAAATTAGGTGGGTAAATTGAACTGTCAAGTTCCCCTTTGGCAGTTCAACTGTGTATTAACAAAAGAATATACACATCAGATATTTTGTCATAGTTTTTTTAATGGCTCTGTGATAAAAATTCCTGTCCTATTTGATAACTTGAAATTATAGTTCAAAGATGTATAAAATTATAACTTTTTTTGTTATTGTTGTTTTGCTGAATGTTTGCAAATAAAAAAAGGAAACTATATATTTTCTAATTGTTGTTATTATATTTGACTCTGTTATTTGGGTGCTATGATCATTCCTGATAAACAAACCCATAGAAAGCAATTTATACAAAATTTCTATGGGATAATAGTCTACCCTAATAACATCATCCATGTGTTTTTTCTTTTCACATTACCTAATTTTAATCTCCTAAAGGGCACATTTTAATTTGAAAATTTTAATTTTAATTTACAATAACATAATTCAAGGAGTCCTGGTGTGGCACTGTGGGTTAATGAGCCAGACTGCAAAGCCATTTGAACTGCAAAGTCGGTGGTTCAAGCTCACCAGTTGCTCCTCAGAAACCCTATACAGGGTCGTTATGGGTCGGAATCGACTCAACGCCACTTAACAACAAACACAATTCAGAATATTAATAAATGTAATATTCTGGTTGCCTAATATTTTATCTAAATGAGATATCACCAGAAGCTTCATGAATCAGTTCATCAAGATTTTCATGAGACTATCATCTCCCAAACATTGGAGAGGGAAATGATTCTCTGGGGGATGAATTAGTAGTACTAAATTTGTTAACGAACAGTAAAATAGTTATTATTTATTGTTGAACTATCATTATTATTTATTGTTGACCAATATTGTAACATAAAAAAAAAAAAATTTAAAGCAAAAAAGAATCCAGAATTCAATGATTCTAGCACAACTCTTTTGTTTTCACTTGGTCTGTTTTATTTAGTATAATGTCAAGCTTGTTTTCTTGTATGGAAAGTTTCTTAATTATCCTTTTTTAACAATATTGTTTTATTAAACCAATATGGTATGAACTATGAATTTCATGAGTTAAGATGAACATTTCCCTGTAAGTAAGGTTTTCCTTTCGAGTAGCTTGAACCTGACTTGTAAAAGATAGTAAGAAAGGGGATTTTCAGAAAGAGGATTAGAAAAAAATGAAATTCCACCACTAGACACTAATGATCACTTACAGAACTAATACTAAGCATCCATGGGTAAAATTATTAAATATTCCCATATATTCCTTCCATATACCATCAGTTCTTTTATTTGACATCAAAGTTGTTTCCACTTATTTTATGTGAAAAATGTCTGAATACAATCTTCATGAAGATTTTCCATGGTGATATTTTCAAACCTAAATTAGAACTCATCATCTTATCCAAAAACAGAACTCTCCCAGAATATCAAGGATATAAGAATACAATATACATATAGCAAATCTCCTTTTAGCATTTTTATCTTATAACATTTTCCGGAGAAAGAGATAGATTATCCCATTTAAAAGGTATGAATGTATTTTTAAGTTTTGGCATGGACATTCCAGGTAGAAGAGCTATCTGCTTCTTTGATGTGAGAAATTGTCAAGCCCCTTGGTCAATTTGACTTTGCAGAAATCTGCCATTGAGACTTATCAGAATTATAGTTCATCCACTGATATATTTTCTAGCCCTAGATCCCATTTCCAGGGTGTATGCCTTTTAAGTTTCGTGAGATGAGATCAATAATGAGCTCAAGAAAAGGTAGTCAAAAAAGGCAATATTTCCATCAATCTCAAAGTTCACCTTCTTGAGTTACAAAAGTAGTACAATTTATGCAGTCTCTAGTTTTTCAGTTTCTTCTTACAATCCTAAATGCTATAGCTGATTCACAGTTCTTCCCATAGAATTAGGTTGTTTGAAATAACACTACAATTTGGCACTATAGGATAAGTACTGGACTGCAAGTTGGTTTGAACTGCAGGGTCAGTGGTTCAAACTCACCAGCCCCTCCTCGGAAACCCTATACAGGTCGCTATGAGTCAGAACCAACTTGATGGCACTTAAAAACAACAACACTACAATTTATATATGATAATTTATCAAAGCCAAACTACATCCCAATGAAAGGGAAATAGAAAGAGAATTAGAAATAGCAGTAAGAACATATGGGTTTGTTAAAAACTACAGAATATAAAGTATAATGCTGTTAAGGGCTGTCGAGTTGGTTCCAACTCATAGTGACCCTGTATAGGGTTTCCAATGAGTAGCTGGTGAGCTTGAACCACCAACTCTGCGTTTCAACCTGACCTTATAGCATTAACCTCCAGTGCCGGCAGCGTAATATTTTTAAATAGGTGCTGGTTAGTGGTATCCTTGGGGGAAATGAAAAGAGAAAGTATTTTCTACTTTCAGCTATGATTCATGGTGTTTATGAGCTACCTTAAAACCCGTGTTAACCTGACCAAGCATTTACTCTCCCTCAGTTACAACTAATTCCCTCACAAAGTAAAATTTATTTATAGAATGAAACATTATGTATTGTATTTCAGGAAAAATTAGCATGTAGGTTACACAGGAAAGCAATATTATGTGAAAAAACTGAATAAAAATATGAGTTTAATAAGTTTAGATTTGAAAACTCATCACCACACTTTTTGCTCTTATTAACAATATTAAAATGAATAATATTTAACATTATAAACCACTTACTTTGTGCCAGACATGCTATAAATCTTTATGGGTATTGACTTATTTACTATTTACGACAACCTAAAAGTTTAGATCAGTAGTATTATATCTCCAATTTACTGAAAATGAAAGACGCACAAAAAGCTTACTTAGTTGGAGGTACTGTCATTTATTACTATAATGAAAAATACCCAGAGTCTGGAATTAGATACTTGATTTTTAAATATAAATTCTATCACTTACTAACTATATGAACTTGTGTAAATTAATCTTCCCACCCTGATTTTTCTTATCTATAAAATGTAGCTAATGATATTTTCATCAGAATGGCTATGAAGAGCAAATGATATAAATCTGGATAATGCTTTATACATAGTATGTATGGAGTTAACATTATTAACAAAATTTGTAATCAATTTAATACTATTATCTTTGGTAATATTATCATTTGTTCTATTGTCTCTTAATATAAATATTGTTAATCTAATCATGATTCATTTTTATTTTGAAAGTTCTTCATCATTTATAAAATACTTTGACATATTCTCTTAGTCCATCCTCACAAAAACTCAGTGACAGAGTATAGAGTCTCATATTCATTTCATAAATGATATCCAAAGGAACCAAGAATGTGGTCCATCGTCATACAAAGTGAGTAAAGGGACCAGGTTTACTAATGTCAAATTCAGTAAAATCTCTTCTGTGCCATTCACTCCTCCCGGGCACTGTGCCTAGGTCTCATGTAGTTACTTTCAGAATTGCTACATGTCCACACAGGCCAAAGACTTGGATATATCTCAAAAATTAATATTATGAAGGAGCAATGAATGTAGGAGGCACCCTTATAAGTAATTTCTTTTCTATTATTTTAACAGAACATAATGCCCAAACTATGTGGAGATTACAAGAAATATTTAAGATGTAAAATGTTTATTTTGTTATTAGTAGAAAGTCATGGGCCACAATAATTATATCATCTTCATTCAGTTTTAGAGTAATGGCATTATTAATTAATTAAATTCACTTTTTCTCTTTTATGTTAATATGTATTTGCATTTTTTTCATGATAAACTTGTATACTTTATTTAATTTGCAAAGGATAAAGAGTCAGAAAGTTAATCATTGGAAGGGTATATAAAATTTAGAGAACACTTTAAAACACATAACTATACCTTTCCTCTTTTTACACTTAAAGAAAAGATAGCACATCTGTGTTTGCTAGACTTTATAGGCTGCTTTTATAAGCTTTTCAAAGATTTTTCTGTGTTGGATCACTTCGTGGAAAAGAGTAAATATGGCTCCCTGATACTTCTATCTCACTTAGAATGAACTCTTTCTCTAAAGGATCTTGGTAAAAATAGCTCTGTTTTTGTAGTTCTCATGCCAGACACTTGGAACAAAAGAAAAAGAGTAGAAATGGATGGACATACCACACAATCAAGTGAATTTCCAAGGAATGTTCCCAAATAGGAAAATTTTTCCTCAGGAACTTTCTAGCTACACATTTCTACCTCTCATTCAAGCTCCATGTTGATCACTAGTCCAAGAGCCAACTTTCTTAAAAAGAGAATTTGAAAAATTATGCCTTTGTCACCTATCAGTCTTTGAATTCACTTTTTTCTATAAACTACATATTTCAAACATCCATCCCTTTGGAAAAACGTAAGCCAGATGCATACTTTAAATCATTCTACTAGTAAGGATCATTTTTTAAAATGTGTAATCACCTTATTCTCTAATAAAGGAAAGAACCCAGAACTTATCAGTTTGAATTGATAATTCTTTTTTGTTAAATAACTCATTGTCTCCACACTTTACTCAGTTGAGCACTGGATGCAAAGAAGAAACTCAAAATCTATCTATGAATCCAGATTGCTGTATCTATTAGATTCCATTCCACAGCAGTTAATGCAAGATAAAGATTTAGGTTTTTCTCCCTTTTAAAATTATCTAGAGGCAGACAGCCCATTGCAGTCCAGAGGGAGAGAATTCCAGGATGTCATCAGGGACTCAGGTTCTTCTAACTTTTTTATTCCTTCTTCTTAGCCCATGTTTCTATCTGCCAGGTCACCATATTACCAAAGGAGAGCAGTTGAAGCTTCAGGCAACAAGGAAGAAGCCAATCTATGCTTCTATAGTTTTTGTTTATCAAAAGTGTGTCACATAATGTTCCCTTTTACAAGGGAGGTGGTGGTGTGCCGTGGAATTAGTTCTGACTCATAGTGACCCTATATAGGGTTTCCAAGCCTGTAAATTTTTACACTACCAGAGCTCCTTTACAAGGGAGGTGATGACATTTAATTCTTTAAGTTGGGTACATTACTCTTAAGATAGCATTGAGAATTAGGAAGGAAAGTTAGAAATAAAAATCAATATAAGTATGCAACTAACACACTTTACCACCAGTGAATTGAGTACAAAACAAGTACATTTAGTGATAGAAATTTAGAATCAACCCATTATACCAAAGTTCCACTTTTGGAGGCTGATACACTCTTAGGCAAATCTTTACATTAGATTAAACAGTAAGAAAGATAGATTAGTTCATATATTTACCTATGAAAGAAAAAAATTAATAGGCAAGAAATTTGAAACATTGGACACTAACATTTTGACCACAACTCATTAAGATATATAAAAAATAACAATAGGAACCACCCCCCCTCCCCGCAATCCTTAAACAGAGCAAAAGCATCTAACCTGGTACTTGAAAAATGAATGTTTAAGACAAGAAATAAAAGAACTACTTTAATGTGTCCATTTGAAGCGTATGCCTCTAAGAACAGAGGCAGAAAAACAACCAATATTTTAAAAGAGTATCAGTCAAATCAAACATTTAAAAAGTTAGAGTTGAGAGACCTTCCTTTCTTTGGAAAACTAAATTACCTAATCACTGTCCTGGCTATGATTCCGGGGCTTCCTTCCTAGCAAATTTTAGACAGACCATATCATCTAGAAAAGAAAACTCTCTGTTCAGATAGTCTACTCTTCATTTTCTTTTCCCTTCAACCTTAATTTGAGGGTCAAGTCCCCTATGGCAAGAGAGTGAGTTATTTTTCAATCTTCTTGTTACAGAAGAACTTAGTATTAAGACTCTGAAAGTACTGGTGGGAAATGACAGAAAATTTGGAGGTGATTGGTGTTATTATGAAAAAGCAAACTCTTTTGGAAAATGGAGAAGAAATGTGCCTTTTAGACCTCAGGAGGATATGATAGAGAAGTCATGAGAATTGAAATTCCCATGTCAGATTGGAAAAGAGGAAACATGAAATAGAAAAAGTTTAGCTTTGAGGTAAAAGTAAGAGAGAAAGGTGAAGCTGAGGAGAACTTAAGAGGCAAACAAAGCACGCTCCTCTTTGCTCTGGCATTTTCCACCTCTCCCATGTGTCACGTCTATATGTGAGAAAGGGTACAAGACATTGTGAAGCAAAAAGAACATGGAAGAAAAAGTGTTTGCACCTTTGCTTCAACAGAAGTTTGCGCCCAGAGAATCCTGCTAACTCTGAATCCACTGTTATCCTTTTCTTCTGTTCAAAGGTAAGCAGACTACTGCCCCAGGGCCAGGTCAGCTTTATAGAACAGGTAGAAGAGCAAGTAATGAAAACTGACAGGGAGGAAAGTTGCAACAAAAGAAGTAGCTCATCTATGTCATGTACATAGAGATCTTGGTCATCTCTAGAGAAGATCAGGGACCAGGAGCTATGTGGAAGCTAGACAGAACTTAAGCAGAAGCTTTAGGTTAAGGCTTACTAGAATTTACCCCATCAAATGAGCAACTGGTGTTTCTAGAAAATTTAAGTGATGCCTCTGAATATTACTGGAAATTTCTAAGGACTAGGGACTATTCCTGGCTCTTGATCCTACTCCATAGCCCAAGAGTCTTGGTGTGGTTCTGTAGGATGAGCACTGGAATACTAACCACAAAGTTAGTGGCTCAAACCCATCAGTTGCTCCTTGGAAATCCTATGCAGGGTCACTATGAGTCAGAACCAACTCGACAACACTTAGCAAGAAACTCAAGGTGATTGTGTCTCATTGGTCTGAGATACCATAACCAATCCAACCATTGAAATCTCCCAAGATACTACAATAGAGAGGAATTTTCGAGCATAACAAAGCGCATTATTTGCACCATTTGAGATTGCAGAAGGTGCTCAAGAAATAGAGAATGATATGTTATTAGGTATCCCAGGGTGGTGCAAAAGAGTTAATGTGCTTGAGTGCTAACCAAAAGGTTGATGGTCGGAATTTACACAGAGACTAATCATAAAAAAGGCCTGGCAGCCAGGCCTTTCTTATGAAAAGCCCATGGAATATAATTCTACTCTGACACACATGACATCACCAATCCCTCAAATGCCTGTGGCTCTATTATCGGGTATTGAGGAAAGGCCATTAAGAGGATGATTATTTTATGAGATTGAGTCATCTAGCTAATGAATCCCCAGGCTCTTCTCCTCAAACCTCTACTCCTCTAAAGTCTCAATCTATGGACTATGAAGTTACAGCAGCTGCAGGCTTATTTATTGAGGAAAGTAACTTCAGTGTTTCTGACACCAGCTTTATTGTGATCACGCATACATGGTATTCTAGTGGAGAACTCAAAGAGAAAACATAAAGTATATATATATATGCTGCTGCTGTTGAGTGCCGTCAAGTCGGGTCCGACCCATAGCGACCCTGTACAGGGTTTCCGAGGGTGTAAATCTTTACGGGAGTAGAAAGCCTCATC
>NW_006408962.1:621091-629837 GCF_000296735.1 Chrysochloris asiatica
CAAAAGGTCAGCTTGCACTGCAAGGTTGGTGGTTCAAATGCACCAGCCACTCCTTGAAACCCTAAACAGAGTTTCTATGAGTCAGAGCAGACTCAACAACACTAAACAAAACAACAACAGAGGATTCAAGTTGTGCACACTTATAAATCCCGTGCTGCCAGTAGAGAGCCAATGGAGACAAAAACAAGTCTTTAATGCCATACCTTCCTTTTACAAAACAAAGGCATCAGTTACTGAATAAGCCCAAACCCTCTCAGGAAAACAAGGCCTGCCACTTACGGTTAACTGACACTTGTCTCTCTGCACCATCATGAGGCTGGCACAGGACTCAGAAGGGCTTGGTTCCATTGTGCATGGATGGGGTCCTCGTGAGTTGGGAGCTAACTCCACAGCACCTAACAACAACATATCCAAAAGTACCAACCTGGTCTTCTGCCTCATTCCATCTTTTCAGGGATGGAAATGAGCCCTGGTGTGGCGCTGTGGGTTAATATGCTGGACTGCAATGTCGGCAGTTCAAGCTCACCAGAGGCTCCTCAGAAACCCTATAAAGGGTCACTATGAGTCAGAACTGACTCGATAGCACTTAACAACAAAACAACAACAAATGGGGGAATGTATGATTACTGCCCCATTTATAATAATTTGTCCTTACCAAGAAGGACAAATAAGCAGTGAGATAATAATCAATGCTACTTCCTACCTCCAGCTCTGTGTTTTAAGCACAAAAACAGCTTAGAACATTTGGGAAATTCTACAACATATTTGAGAAACAGCTTTCATAGCTTTTTCAACTTTTTTAATTGCTCATTCTCTACTGTACTCTTACTTTGTTTTCCTGAACAAACGTTTGATGCTTTTTTTTTTCTTCCTTCCATAAACTCCATAGTAGCATTCACTTGAAATATTTCCCTCTTCCTGCCTAGATAACTGTTGTGAAAAGAACACCAAACTTAAAGGCAGAAACCTGGACTATCATCCCACCTTTGTCATTTTCTACTTCTTTGACATCAGCCAAGTCACTTAGCTTCTAGTGAAAATAAGAATAATTGGTTCCACATATGTCACATGTGCAAGCTAGGTCTTTTAATATGTGTATCATCATCATTTTCCCTTCCAGTTTATTCTGATATGAGACATTTTCTACCTAGTCTTGGAAGTAGCCCACTCATAAATTGAGGACTCCCATCCAAAAAGTGACTGAAAGCAGAGAATATCAGAAAGATGTTTACCTGTGCTTTATTGACTACACAAAGGCTTTCAATCCTGTGGATCATGACAAGCTATGGAAAACATTGTAAAGTATGAGTATTCTGAAGCACTTAATTGTAGTCATAAGGAATCTGTACATGGACCAAGAGGCAGTTGTTCAAACAGAACATGGGAACACTGAATGGTTTAAAATTAAGAAAGGTGTGGAACAAGGTTGTATTCTTTCACTATACTTATTCAACCTATATGCTGAGCAAATAATCCCAGAAGCTGGGTTCTATGAAGAATAACATGGCATCAGGATTGGAGGAAGACTCATTAACAACCTGTGATATGCAGATGATACAACCTTGCTTAATGAAAGTGAAGAGGACTTAAAACATTTGCTGATGAAGATCAAAGACCACAGCCTTCAGTATGGATTACATCTCAATGTCAAGAAAACAAAAATCCTCACCACTGGACCAATAAACAACATTCTTATCAATGGAGAAAAGATTGAAGTTGTCAAGGACTTCATTCTTCTTGGATCAACTATCAACACTCACAGAAGCAACAGTCCAGAAATCAAACAACATATTACATTAGGCATGAGCCCTTTTTTAAAGTGTTGAAGAACAAAGATGTCAGCTTGAGGACTAAGGTGCACCTGACCCAAGCCATGGTGTTTTCAATAACCTTATATGCATGTGAAAGCTGGACAGTGAATAAGGAAGACCATAGAAGAATTGATGCTTTTGAGTTATGGTGTTGGAGAAGAATATTGAAAGTGCCATGGGCTGCCAAAAGTACAAACAGATGTGTGATAGAGGAAGTGCAGCCAGAGTGCTCATTGGAGGCCAAGATGGCCAATCTTCGTCTCTCATACTTCAGACATTTTGTCAGGAGGGACCAATTGCTGGAGAAGGATATCATGTTTGGTAAGGTGGAGGGTTAGAGAAAAAGAGGAAGACCCCCAAAGAGATGGATTGGCCAAGTGGCAGCATCGATGGACTCAAGCATGGCAACAATAGTGAGGTTGGCCCATGATTGGGCAGTGTTTCATTCTGCTGTGCATAAGATCACTATGAGTTGGTACTGACTCGATGACACCTAACAACAGCAACAACAACCCAAAAAAACTCAGAAACCTGAGCTACCAAACTCCAGTAGAATATTGAGAAATGTCACCAGTTTCTCTGCTGGTGTCTATCCTTAGTCACAGACTTTTCTTGCCAGCCCCTCTCTGTCTTCATCTTCACTGGCTCTCTGCCTGCAGGTTGGCTCACATGAGTCTGCACAACCTGAGACCTCTAGTCATCTGAGTGTCTCCTTTATGCCCTAATCACAGAACTGTTTCTCAAATGTGTTGTAGAACTCCCCAAGGTGTTATACGGATCTGAAGGACTTGGGCTGGGATCATTGACTTTGACAGGATTGATGCCTATCTTTTTTTTCCTCCTTCCCTAGAGGCAGTATCAAGAATGGAAAGGCCCTTGTTCTCCTCTTGTCTCCTCGTTCTCTTACTGCTACTCTTCAAGAGCCTAAGCTTGGACTGGGCATGGACTACCCCTGACTGCACCATAGGAGACAGCTACCTTCTATCTAACATCTCCTTCTACATCCCCTTCTGTTCCTTGGCACCAGGACTGCACCTTTTTGCATCATGCTCCAATGTTAATGACCTGACTTGGACTCTGACAGCACTGCCCAGGAGATTAGAGGCACTATGCCTCCAAGGCAGAGTTCCTGTGCTACCAGCTGATGTTTTTGGACGCTTCCCCACACTAAAGTTGCTGAGGTTGCAGCTAGGCTCCATCAGGATTACATCTGGAGCGTTCCAAGGATTGAACCAGCTGCAGCATCTTTTCTTTGATTATCCCACTCCCTGTTGCCTGAGTTTATTGCTCCCTCCAGATGTCCTAAAGCCCCTCAGATCCCTCAGCAGCCTTTCATTCCAAGGTTATTGTCTGAATTCTAGTCAGAACATCCAATTGCCTGTCAGTCTCCGTCATCTGACCCTGAGTCACAGCTGTCTAACAGAGCTGCAGGAATTGAGAAAGCTCTTCCCCAGCCTTGAGCCTAGTTCTCCTCCTGTAGCTAACTCTAGCCTATGGTTCCCATTCCTAGAGGTTCTGGATCTCTCTGCCAATCGACAGTTGAGTCGGGCTGGTGTCAAAGCCTTGCATGGCCTCCAACTTCACTCTCTGAAGCTGGATGGCACCCCACTAAGTACATTAGAGCTCCTAGGGTCAGGACTGCTTCACATGAATTCCCTCTCCCTTGTGAATACAGGTGCAAAAAAACTGCCTGAGCATGTCACAGCCTACTTTGAGCTTCATTCACTTGACCTTGGGAACAACCAAATCCAAAATATAGGGAATGATGACCTCTCAGGCTGCCACTCCCTGGAACACCTCAACCTTCATGCCAATGGCCTGTGTTCACTACCCACCAGGTTCCTGAGTGCCTTGCCCCTGCTTCAAAGGCTTAATCTATCAATGAATAAGTTGGGTCCAACCTTAGCAATCCCAGAGGTGCTGGTCAGCTCAAATTTGAAAGTATTAGATCTGTCCCACAATGGACTCAGTGCTCTCCATTCTGGGGCCTTCTTCTCTCTTCCTCAACTACAGGAGCTTTGGCTGAGTGGGAACAATATCTCCAACTTATCCAGTGATGTGCTAGAGGGATTGACATGGCTAAAGACCCTCGATCTGAGTTGGAACCAAATTAAGGTGCTGGAACGAGGCTGGCTTTCTTCTCTTCCTGCTCTCACCTCACTGAATCTCCTGGGCACCCAGATAGAATATTTCTCTGGTCACTCGCTCCAGGGTCCCCAGAAGCTGAGCCATCTGTGGCTGGGTTCTCTTCAACCCATGGAGCTCTACCCTCCATGGCCTTTGACACTGCTCAGCTTAGAGGTCTGGGCAGAATCATACATCCAGTTTAGTGTCCCCTATGGAGAACCCTTCCTGTTCTTGCAGAACCTTACCTTACAAACCAATTTTGTGTTGCTGCATTCAAGGAATACCACGCTCCATTTCCCTTCCCTGCGTCACCTCACCCTGCGAGGCTGCAGCTCCAGTGTTTTCTCTAACTCTCAACCCCAGAACTTCTTCCCACAGCTTCCTTTTCTGGAGCACCTGCATTTCTGGTCTGATCACGACGGAACTAAAGGTCTACAACTGTTTGGGATGCCCAATCTGCGAGTACTGGAGCTGGGAGACCTGGATAGCCTCTATGAATCAAGCCCAACGAACCTGGAGGTGCCACTGAAAGCACTACCAAAATTAGAAGTACTGGCATTGAGCAACCTGAACTTTAGGAACCTCTCGGCCTCCAGTTTCAGGGGCTTGAGGCAACTCCAGATGCTGTTGCTGAACTCTGAATGGAGCCTGAGACTGGACAGCAGCCTCCAGGAACTCATCCCCCAGATGCCTCAATATGTTTATTTCTCAGATGTCATCTTCAAGTGCCAATGTGAAAGCTCATGGGTAGGTTCTTGGGCAACACGGGCCCCAAACACCTTTGTGTATGGACTAGAGAAATCCATTTGCATGGCCAATGCCTCTGATTTCTCCAAGACTCCATTTCTTTCTTTCTTTTCTGGTCACTGTCCAGATAACCTTGAGCTTCAGGGCTTTCTAGCCAGCTTCACTGTGGTGCTCCTGCTGATCATATTTGCTTTGCTTGGCTGCCCTAAGTGGCCCTGGCTCCACCACCTCTGGACCCTATTTCTTGCCTGGTGGTGGAAGTTGGGTGGCTGGTACCACAGAAGTCAATATCACTATGATGTCTTTATATCCTGTTGTGGGCAGGAC
Organism: Chrysochloris asiatica; assembly: GCF_000296735.1. Lineage (NCBI taxonomy): Eukaryota > Metazoa > Chordata > Mammalia > Afrosoricida > Chrysochloridae > Chrysochloris > Chrysochloris asiatica. The sequence goes on from NW_006408962.1 coordinate 626,104, forward strand.
CGAGCCTGGGTGCTGGCAGAGTTGATTCCTGCTCTGGAGAAGCCTCTTCCAGCTGGTGAGGGCTTGAGGATATGCCTACCAGAGAGGGACTTTGGGGTTGGACAGGACAGGGTGGACACAATGGCTGCCAGCATGGAGAGCAGCCGAACCACCCTGTGTGTGCTCAGTCGCCAGGCCCTGAACAGTTCCTGGTGCAATCTAGAGTTAAGGGTTGCCACCTACTACTTGGTAACCAAGCCTAGAACTTTTCACCTCCTGCTGCTCTTTCTGGAGCCTATTGATCGGCAGCAGCTGCACAGCTATCATCGCCTTGCCAGGTGGCTTCAGAAGGAAGACTACTTGGATTTTCCCCAAGGGCGTGCTGAGTGGGAGACTTTCTGGGAGCAACTTCGGAGAAGGCTATGGGAAACTGTACAAGAGAGAGAGGATTAAGGCCTGTAAAAGAGAGACTTGACCATATGTCAATAACTTTCAATAGATTTCTGGGTCACTGCGGCATCGTTGGAGAACATGCTTACAATGGAGTCTGTAGGCTATGCTCAGCTCATGCCCAGTTGCCCACTAAAAAAAATAAGATAAAGAAATAAAACCCTAATGAGGTAATGTATTTAAAAGCAGTTGGAGGTAAACAAGGTTTTCATTAAAAAAAAAAAAAATAGATATAATATCTGCTAATCCTCTCACAACACAGGCACCCACTAAGAAAGAAAAACACAAGAATATGTTTTCTAGAATCATATCTGCATTTTTTCAAAATGAATTTATTCTGCCTCTGTTGAAAGCAATGCATTTAGGACTTGGTAAATCTACTTTATTTTGGAAGAAAGGGGCAAGAGTCAGTAAGCTATTTGTTAGTGCCCTGAAGTTGAATGAAAACAAAATTGGCAATTCACAAAATACCCAGCAAATTCCAAGAGCTTTCCTAACCCATGATAATCTCGCAATAACAGTATGCTCTAGGTGGGAACAATACTTAGATCCCATATGACACATAGGATATCTAAACATATAAAGGTTACGTGATTTACAACACTGCTAGAGCTAGTATATCACAAAGTTCAAATCTGGACCTAGTTCCTCTGAGTCACAATCTAGTACTTCATATTTGCTACTCTGCTATCTGCCAGTCATCTCTGTTGTTGTGGTTAAGTGCCATCAAGTTGATTCCGACCCATAGCCACCCTCTATAGGGTTTCCTATATCACAGGTCAGCAGTTCAGACGGACCCGCCTGAACCGCCTACTTGCAGTTCAAACAACGTTGCAGTACAGAGCATTAACCCACAGCGCCACACCAAGACTCGACAGTTATCTCTAACCAATGACAATTGACTATGCTAAAAGTTAAAATGGGCAAACATGTGGCAAATATCTTATAAGTACACACACATATAATCTATTTTTAAGAACTGTTTATGAAAAGAAAAAAAAAATCACATATTCCCTTAAATTTCCATAAAAATGTTTTCTATGTCCTGGTGTAGCACTATAGGGTAAGCACTGGACTGAAAGTTTGTTTTGAACCACAAGACCAGCAATCAAAGTCACCAGCCACTCCTTAGAAACCCTACATAGGGTCAGTATGAGTCACAATCAACTCAAAGGCACTTAACAACAACAACAAATAGAGAAATCGTTAAATAAAAAAGAGTTCATTCATAAGAATAAAATACCATCAAGCCATGAATAATCCTGTGTAAAGAAATATTTAATACTATGGGAAAGACTCATGATTTAGTATTAAACAAAAAATTTACAAACTGCTTATATTTTGATTACAATTTTGAAAACAAAATTGAATATATATCTAATATATATTCAGAGAGAAGACTAGAAATGTAAACTAGAAATGACCCTAGAAATGGGATTATAGTATTTCTATGTATTATTCAATTTTTCTACAATAAACATCGTTATTTTATATCAAAATAAAATAAGTTATTTTCCAAAATAATTTAGATAATAAGTTGATTAAATAATTTAGCTATGTTAAAAATAATTCTCAACTTTGTGATGATACAGTAGCAACAAGAGCTTGTGAGAAGTTGTTGTTAAGTGCCATCGAATTGGCTTTGACTCATAACAACAAAATTTCAGCTGGGTGGGTCCATCTGAACTGCTGACCTGTGGTTAACAGATCAGCGCTTACCCAACAGCACCACACTAGGAAAAATGTGTGGGTACTGAAATATAAAACACACAGGAAGAATGAAAAATCACCGTAAACAAACTGTACCCACTTTAGTGACTCATCCTTGAAATGCCATTCCCTGGCTAGCCTAAGGAGTCACTCAAATTTTGCCTCAGAAGTAGAAGCTTCTCACATTCATTATTTCTGCATAAAATACCAATTTCTTCACTTGTTGAATGTACTCCTTATTGTCCTATAGCATAACTCTGCGACTTTGCTGATCAAAGCACAATCCAATGCATCCTTTCATTTGTTCCTTTGTTCTGATGTCAATTAAAGGTCTTTGGAAAATGTGATTCATTTTTATCCATTGAAATCAAAACCTCAAATTCTCAATAAAAGCAATATGTTTTATATCATTTTTTTATGGCATTGAAGTTCCCCTGCAACGTTTCATTTTCTTTTGACACTTCTTGGATGTATATCAGGGAATTGCAGGGGTGACATAAATTTGCATCTGATGCTTGCATCCCCTCTACCCCTTGCCTGGTCTGATCAAATGCATGATAGAAAGTAGCCTCCTTCCAAGGATACTCATTTCATCACTTCAGGTTCTCTGTTATAAAGTTATTATCTATGAGGAGACTTCAAAAGGTTAGAGAAAAATGGAGTTGAAAGATGATGGAATTTTTTCATGTCTTCCTATAACTTTTACTCATTACTCCTAATTTTGTAGTATGAAGTTTTAGTGGGACAAATGAAATTCCTCCATTAATTGATCACTCTTCATCTGTTCCAATAGTCTTCTGTTCTCCAACTTACATATCCCATCCCTTCTACTCATTTTCATATTTCAAGTTCGTTTTTAATTTACTCTCCCCCAAATCCAGTGCCTTTTGTTCTGAAACTATGAAACTCAGAACTTTCTGGAGTATTTTAGCTAAACCATATAGAATCAAATAGGATCATATTCTCCCTGTTTAAATCATTGCTTCTTTTAAAATCACATTATTTGTTGCTGATATATATATAATATATATTACTGCTGATATAGATGTTTACTTTTCTCTGGCTGACTTGGAATTGAAAGAACAAATCTACAAAATAAGTGAAACAATAGCTTACAGTCAAATGCTAGCATAACAGTAGGTTGCTGCTGTTGTTGTTGTTAGGTGCCATCGAGTCTGTACCATAGTGACCTTATGCACAGCAGAGCAAAACACTGCCCGATCCTGGGCCAACCTCACTACTGTTGCCACGCTTGAGTCCATTGATGCTGCCACTTGGCAAATCCATCTCGGTGGGGGTCTTCCTCTTTTTCTTTGACACTCCGCCTTACCAAACATATTCTTCTCCAGTGACTGGTCTCTCATGACAATATGTCTGAAGTATGAGAGACGAAGTTTGGCCATCTGGAGCCTCCAAGGAGCACTCTGGCTGCATTTCTTCCAAAACGGATCTATTGGTTCTTTTGGAAGTCCATGGCACTTTCAGTATTCTCCTCCAACTCAAAAACATCAGTTCTTCTACAGTCTTCCTTATTCACTGTCCAGCTTTTGCATGCATATGAGGTTATTGAAAATACCATGGCTTGGGTCAGGTGC